>NC_048582.1:49385189-49490189 GCF_013265735.2 Oncorhynchus mykiss
TGCGTGTGTGAGTGGCTGACACAGAAGTCTGATGAACATTCAAAGTAGCAGCGATAAATTACAGATCTGGGTTAGATAGATAGATATATAGTAGGGCTCTGAGAGGGAGCTGTAGGTGGACGTGTGTGTGTGTGTGTGTGTGTGTGTGTGTGTGTGTGTGTGTGTGTGTGTGTGTGTGTGTGTGTGTGTGTGTGTGTGTGAGTGTGTGAGTGAGTGAGTGAGTGAGTGAGTGAGTGAGTGAGTGAGTGAGTGAGTGAGTGAGTGAGTGAGTGAGTGAGAGAGAGAGAGAGAGAGAGCGAGAGAGAGAGAGAGAGACAGCGAGAGAGAGAGAGAAAGAGAGAGAGAGAGAGAAACAGAGAGAAAGAGAGAGTTGGTCCACAGATGGCCTTTTTTAAAGGAAAACACTTGGTTGAGTGCTTTGGTGAATGTCTAAGTATCATTTGGGCACATAGAGTCCTGAATTACCACAGTGAAACTAATGGCTCTGAACACACACCCCAGGCCTGAATTAGCTGGAGCGAGAGAGAGAGCGCGAGAGAGAGAAAGAGATAAAGAGCACATTCTCTACCCCGTTTACCCCCCACTCTCCGCTCTCACTCCCCTGTCACCTATCTGTCCAAGCCACGTGGTTTTGTATCATCTCTTGCTCACTCTATTTCAATAAATGTCTCTCAAACGAGCTGCCTATTTGTCTGGTTTGAAAGAGGCTGACTGTTAAATCAATGACTGAGTCAAGTCTTTTAATCATCTGTGATGGTTAAAAGACATGATAAGTGCCTTTCATGTCTCAGTCAATGGATGCTTTCATACAAGTACAAAAGAAAACCCATCAGCGTGATGTCTATTTGGCAATAGACTTTTTCAATGGGCCTTTCTTTCTTTCAATGATAGAAGGTACCTCTGTTTGAGACACAACCAATGCAGCTCATGCTCAAGCTGCAAGATCAACCAGTAATATTTCAGATTTCAGTTCCTGCATCCCAAATAACAGCCTATTTATTTTCTTTAGGGTGCACTACTTTTGACCAGGGCCTACTATAGTATATACGGAATATGGTACCATTTGTGACATACCCATTGGCTGGGATGACTAGGCCACCTAATATGGTGGAATACAATATACAGTTTAGTAATAGTCATTGCATACATAACACAGCAGTGCTGTAGTATGTTCATGCAGTTACCAGAACTAAAATATTCTTATCACAATAGCCTGGGAAGGATATAGGGATATGGTCTAGGATCAGTTTTGCCTTCATGATTATAATGAATAAGATTACATGTGACAGAGGGGCACTGATCGTAGATCATCAGCAGTCCTACTCTGAGATGCTTTATGAATACGGAGCTATCTGATAAATGTGAGTGGCAAATGCACTTGGTCCTGACTTAACATTGCAGCAGGGAGAAAGGAAAGAAATCAGGACAAAGATGTGATCTACACAATGTGATGTTGTCCAGCTCCATCTAAAACACTGACCCACCACAGAGAGATGCAGAGAAGAGACACAGAGATTACCAATCTGGCATTTGGTTACATAATCCTCAAGCAAAGAGAAAGAGAGAGAGAGAGAGATTTAAATTGAATTGAGAGAGAGCAGTGGAGAGAGGAGTTGAGAGAGCAGTGGAGAGAGCAGTGGAGAGAGCAGTGAAGAGAGGAGTGGAGTGAGCAGTGGAGAGAGAAGTGAAGAGAGGAGTGGAGAGAGGAGTGGACAGAGGAGTGAAGAGAGGAGTGGAGAGAGGAGTGGAGAGAGCAGTGAAGAGAGGAGTGGAGAGAGCAGTGGAGAGAGGAGTGAAGAGAGGAGTGGAGAGAGGAGTGAAGAGAGGAGTGGAGAGAGAAGTGGAGAGAGGAGTGGAGAGAGAAGTGGAGAACAAAGGAAAGGATTAATTAATCCAATACAAATGGGCCTCCTGTGTTAGCACTGCAGAGAGCAGACTCACAGACCTGTGCATGCACCAGCACACACACACATGCACATGCACACACACACATGCATACACACTTGTTTGTGTCATGGTTTTGGGCTGTGTGTGGAGACAGCTCATACCACATGTAATCACGTCTTTAGCTTGCAGATACACAGCATCATTTGAATGCCAGATTTTCTTGAAAAACCCAAAGGGTCAAACAGAGGAAGAAAACAAAGAATGTGGAGTGAGCCTTGATGATGTGGAAGACAGAGTGTTGGCTGGCAGCCGTGTGAGTGTCTGTTCACATGCCCTGACACCTTGCATGCCTGCCTGTTTTATGCAAATTAGGACAGAGAGTGTGTCTCAATAGTCTACTGTGGCTTCATCTCCTCATCTCCTTCCCTTCATCAACACTGGTCTGAAAACATAGGATAGGTGAAATCACTACGGTAGATGTCTACCTAGTATTTGCTTTCTTTATTCCAGCTCTTTCACATCAGTACAGCTGAAGGAAAGGAGGTGAGGAGACTAGGAGAGGTCATGTTAGTCTTATTTTTTTTGGGGGGGGGGGGGCATTTTTAAAATGTTTCTACAGATAACAGACAGAACAGGTAGAGCCCCCCCCCCCCCCCCCCCCCATGCTCTAACAGAGCCCCACCCCACTAAACCAGACTTAAAGCAGGCATGCATTCATTGTTCACTTTGTGTATTAATGACATAGGAAACACTGTTAATAGTTGTAACATTCATCTCTGTCCAGATGACACGGTTTTGTATTCCTGTGCCACCTCAGTACAGCAGACCATTTGTGAACTTCAGCATGACTTTGATTCAATTCAGAAATCACTTAGAGATCTTAAATTAGTGTTAAATACAAGTAAAACCAAGCTCATGCTGTTCTCTAGGTCACAAAATGTTGACCCTGAGGACCTGCATATTTGGCTATAAATGGAGTCCAAATTGAGCTTGTTTCTCAATATAAGTACCTGGGTGTCTGGATTGATGACAAGTTATCCTTCGTAACGCATATAGAAAATCTGACTAAGAAGCTAAGAACCAATATTTTTTGTAATATCGAAATAAATCATGCCTTAGTATTAAAATAGGAGAAAAATTGCTCAAGCAACGCTTCTACCTGTGCTGGATTTTGGTGATATTGTTTACATGCATACGGCAACCTCTGTTTTAAAACCCTTGGACACAGTCTACCATTCAGCAATACGTTTTATCACAGGGGACACTTTTAGGACTCGTCATTATAGTCTGTATAGAAATGTGGGATGGACCTCTCTGTCTGGAAGTGTCACGGATCCCCCCGGTAGTGCTGCTCATTCCGTTCACCAGCTCCAGAGGTCTATGTCACCGGCCTTCTAGGCGTCACTGAACTGGATCAGTACCACCAACCCCAGACTGTCTTGTCTCATTACGCACACCTGGTTCCCATTCCCCCTGATTAGTATGTGTACATATGTGCCCTCTGTTCCACATTGTCCTTGTCGATCATTGAGGAACTGTGCTCTGTTTTATTTGGTTTTTGGTGCTATGTTGATTTTTGTGCACTTGTTATTATGGGTCTCGTAAACCCGAAAAGTCAACCCAACTTTTCATGTCTCTCTTCAGGCCAGTGGTGCCTGGTCCCCTCGCTAAGGCTGGACCCAGTGACACCCCGCCTCCTCCTCTGGACATCGAGGGAGGTCCGGGGTACTCGGTCCGGGAAGTCCTGGATTCGAGGCGTCGGGCAGGTCGTCTCCAGTACCTCATCGACTTGGAGGGGTACAGCCCAACGGATCGGTGCTGGGTTCTTGCGGGGGACATTCGGGACGCTTCGCTGACCAGGGATTTTCACCATCGGGGGGCCCTGACCGACCCGCACCGCGTCCCTGTGGTCGTTCCCCAAGGCCGGTGTCGCCCCTCTGCTGATGCAGCACGTTGTAACGTTCGTCGTAGGTGGAAGAAGAGGAGGACCAATGCGCACGCAGCGTGGTAAATGTCCATATTCTTTAATAAAGTAATTGAACACTGAAACAAAACAATAAAACGACAAACGAACAGTCCTGTACGGTGCTGAAAAAACACTGAACAGAAAATAATCACCCACACCACACAGGTGGGAAAAGGCTATGATTACGATTCTCAATCAGAGACAACTAACGACACCTGCCTCTGATTGAGAACCATACCATACCAGGCCAAACACAAAACACAACATAGAAAAACGAACATAGACAACCCACCCCAACTCACGCCCTGACCAACCTAAAACAAAGACATAACAAAAGAACTAAGGTCAGAACGTGACACGCGTCGGGAAAGGGGGGGTTTCGGGGACTGTCACAGACTCCCCTGGCCATTTTGAGCCTGTAATCGAATCCACAAATGCTGATGCTCCAGATACTCAACTAGTCTAAATATGGCCAGTTGTATTTCTTCTTTAATCAACAGTTTTCAGCTATGCTAACATAATTGCAAAAGGGTTTTCTAATGATCAATTAGCCTTTTAAAATGACAAACTTGGATTAGCTAACACAACGCACCATTGGAACAGAGGAGTGATGGTTGCTGATAATGGGCCTCTGTACGCCTATGTAGATATTCCATAAAAAATCAGCCGTTTCCAGCTACAATAGTCATTTACAACATTAACAATGTACATTAACAACTACACTGTATTTCTGATCAATTTGATGTTATTTTAATGGACGAAATTGCTTTTCTTTTAAAACAAGGACAATTCTAAGTGACCCCAAACTTGTACATATATATATATATATATATATATATATATATATATATATATATATATATATATATATTTGGGGGATTGGAAATGATGCAGACAATTACCCAGATGGACCCTACAATCTACCTGCAACATTAAAGCTGATCCACCACCTAAACATTTTTTTTAAAGAGTAAGAAATAATGATACAAATTCTCATTTGGGTTGGTTTATGGAGTTGTGAAATCCATGTCTTCTACAAAGGATAGGAAAGGTTGCCAGATATTATCAAATGTAATTGCAGATCCCCTAACGGAGTAGCGAGTAGCGTATTTTGAGATGCTTGAGATGTTGCATAACTTTCTTTATCCAATGGTTAAAAGTATGAGGAAACCAATCCTTCCACTTAAATAGTAGAAGACATCTAGCTAGAAGAGTAGTACATGCCAGCCTGTTGCCCATATAACTGTTTAGAGGGGCCTCCTGTGGTGACACTCTATAGAACTGTTTAGAGGGGCCTCCTGTGGTGTCACTCTATAGAACTGTTTAGAGGGGTCTCCTGTGATGCCACTCCATAGAACTGTTTAGAGGGGCCTCCTGTGATGCCACTCCATAGAACTGTTTAGAGGGGCCTCCTGTGGTGCCACTCCATAGAACTGTTTAGAGGGGCCTCCTGTGGTGCCACTCTATAGAACTGTTTAGAGGGGCCTCCTGTGGTGCCACTCCCAGTAATGCAATGAAGGCAGGAGGTTTTATAGGTCTCTCCAGTAACTTAGAAAAAGACACAAAAAATGATATCCAGAAATCTGTCAATTTTGGGCATGTCCAAAACATGTGTAATAAAGCAGCAGGAGAATGCTTACATCTTAAGAATCAATGGGAAGAGGATTCCCCCCTTTTTCCTCTCTCCACCCTACTGATGTTACATCTGCAAATCCCTTGGTTAACATAGAGATTCTGGGAACATCAGGAGGTGGGGGAAAATGAACTATATTCTGGTAATCCGACCAATTGAACATATGCGGTGGTACGTAATGAATATGATGTCAGTTCGGTTGTCATCTGAGACATTCTCATCAATGATAAGATGACATAAACTCTACAGTGGAACGTCTACACATCAGAGTTATCGGATTCACATGGAATTATTGTTCAATTTAAATGTTTGAATATGAAATTATTCGTGATGGGATGAAATGTGATTTTAGCCTCTAAAATGTGAGATTTGGGTTTTCATAAGGTTAGGGCTCTGCTCAATCAGTGGCCCGCCCCTGTGAAGGGACATGGGCTATAAAACTTTTCAAACACGCCCTCCTCTCCCTTCCTATATAAAGCCTTGACAACAATACAACCTCCTGTTCCGAGGATGTGAGGACGACGGTCCGATGTCAGAATGGTTCAGATAATAACTACAGAACGAAGCCAACATCAGCGTGAACTATAGTTGCGAATGGTACGAACTTTGAACTCTTATTCACTTCTTACGTGATACCTCCTAGCCGTTGAGTTAGCAACAGCAGCTGCAAACGAGGGTTAGGAAGGAACAGACAGAGTATCCCGTCTATCACACAACGACATTACTACAACGTATCCAATTGACCACCAGAGACATTCTTCAAAGGACAAAGGACTCGGTTTGGCAACACGGCCTTCCATCTACCACCAACCTACTGAAGCGCAGCTCAGAGTAAATATTTATTGCATTTTCATTTTCCAAATGGGCGGTAATTTAGAATGCATAAGATACTGTATTTATGATAGCACAGCTTCTTCCTTTGTTACTCAGTCTTCCCGCTCTTTCACTCAAACCCAGACCCTTTTCTTTTGTGTAACAAGCTGTCAAATCTGTTCCGCCCGCGAGGGACGTTTTCCTTTATGACGTAATTTGTAATCAAGTTATGATTAATTATGTGTATATGGAATTCTGTGTGATTAGTTAGGTATTTAGTAAATAAATAATTAAACTCAATTTTGCATTGCTGATTCAACTTGTTAGCCAGGGTTCGTGCAGATAACCAAGAATTTACAACTTTCAGATGAGACTGAATTAAGGTGACGATTAATATTGACTGCTATTTATGTAAAATATTACTAGGTCTTTAAGAGTATATTTCAGGGCAAGTCATTCGCATTGAGTGAGACTTTATGCTCTAAGCCCCGTCTTCGAATACCTTTGATAGTGGTGTTATTAAATATTGCTATGGCTAAAGGCTCAATTGCGATAGTAAACAGCTGAGGGGATAGAGGACAACCCTTTCTTGTCCCACGTTGAAGTTGGAAATAGGATGAAAGGTTATTATTTGTGCGCACTGCAGCCATAGGGGAGGAGTAAAGGACTTTGATCCAGGACATAAAATTGGGACCGACTCCAATTTGTTTGAGAGTATAAAATAGATAATCCCACTCCACCCGATCAAACGCCTTCTCAGCATCACGTGATAACAATATCTCTGGAGTGTCAGATGAAGAGGGATTGTAAAGTGTATTACAAAGACGTCTGATGTTGAACAAAGAGTGACGATTTTTTTAATGAAACCAGTGTGAACCGTAGAGATAATGGAGGGAAGGACTCAAAAAGGCAGGCTATCACAATTCAGTAAAGAAATTGGCATATATGAACCACATTCAAGATTTTTTCCCCCCATTTTCAGAATAATTTAAATACATGCTTGTCTCATTGTTGAGGATAAAGACTGAGGAGAATGATTCCTCAAATACGCAAAGGAAGAGAGGAGAGAGTTGATCTGAGAATTGTTTAAAAAAAATTGCTCGGAAATCTGTCTGGTCCAAGGGATTTACCACACTGTATAGATTTAATTGCCAACACAATCTCTTCTACAAAGAAGTGTTATTCTAATTCAGACGCTATCTCAGGTTCAACTGTAGGAATATCTAAGTTCTCAAAGATGGTGTCAAGTAAGGTAGCATTACCAGCAGATTCTGAAGTGTATAATTGTGAGTTGTCAGGTATGCGTAAATGGCTGTAAGAGAGTCAGGTGCAGGAGAGCAGATATTGGGTAGCCAACGGAGCCTTTTATTTAGGCAAACCAAAAGCACACGGCAAAATAAACCCAAAATAACAATTTGGGTTAACATAACCCAGCGCAACAGACTAACGTGCGCAAAACAATAAACAGAATAAACAATACCACACAAAGACATGGGGGAAACAGAGGGTTAAATACACAACACATAATGAGGGAAATGAGAACCAGGTGTGTGGGAAAACAAGACAAGACAAATGGAAAATGAAAAATGAATCGGAGATGGCCAGAAGACCGGCGACATCGACTGCCGAGCACCGCCCGAGGCATCAACTTCGTCAGAAGTCGTGACATGAGTAAATGTTATGAAAGCATGAATTGACCTCTAAATCAATACATTTGTTACCCAGCTCGTCAGTTATCTCATTGTATTTCCTTAATCTTGCGCTGTACGAAACGATTTGGCCCCTTAGATAAGCCTTCAAGGATTCCCATACTGCTGTAGGAGACATTCCAGGGGTTTGATTAAGCTGGAGAAATAGCTCAATTTGAGATTATATAAAAGCAACAAAGGTTTCTTCTGATAGCACTAGTGAGTTAAGCCGCCAAGGGAGAAAAATTATGCTGTGTATTTGCAGTGGTGGAAAAAGTAGTCAATTGTCATACTTGAGTAAAACTAAAGATACATTAATAGAAAATGACTCAAGTAAAAGTAAAAGTCACCCAGTAAAAATTACTTCAAATCAAATCTAATTTTATTTGTCACATGCACCGAATATAACAGGTGTAGATCTTACAGTGAAATGCTTACTTACAAGCCCTTAACCAACAACGCAGTTTAAAGAAAATACCCCCCAAAAAATCATTACAGTGCAGCAGTAAAAAAAAAAAGGCGGAGCAACAGTTTAAGTCGGAAGTTTACATACACCTTAGCCAAATACATTTAAACTCAGTTTTAACAATTCCTGACATTTAATCCTAGTAAAAATACCCTGTTTTAGGTCAGTTAGGATCACCACTTTATTTTAAGTATGTGAAATGTCAGAATAATAGAGAGAATGATTTATTTCAGCTTTTATTTATTTCATCACATTCCCAGTGGGTCAGAAGTTCACACTCAATTAGTATTTGGTAGCATTGCCTTTAAATTGTTTAACTTAACTAACTCAAACGTTTCGGGTGGCCTTCCACAAGCGTCTCACAATAAGTTGGGTGAGTTTTGGCCCATTCCTCCTGACAGAGCTGTGTAACTGAGTCAGGTTAGTAGGCCTCCTTGCTCGCACATGCTTTTTCAGTTCTACCCACACATTTTCTATGGGATTGAGGTCAGGGCTTTGTGATGGCCACTCCAATACCTTGACTTTGTTGTCCTTAAGCCATTTTGCCACAACTTTGGAAGTATGCTTGGGGTCATTGTCCATTTGGAAGACCCATTTCCGACCAAGCGTGACTGATGTCTTGAAATGTTGCTTCAATATATCCATATAATTTTCCTCCCTCATAATGCCATCTATTTTGTAAAGTGCACGAGTCCCTCCTGCAGCAAAGCACCCCCACAACACAGCTTGCAAGCCTCCCCTTTTTCCTCCAAACATAACGATGGTCATTATGGCCAAACAGTTAAATTTTTGATTCATCAGACCAGAGGACATTTCTCCAAAAAGTACAATCTTTGTCCCCATGTGCAGTTGCAAACCGTAGTCTGGATTTTTTATGGCGGTTTTGGAGCAGTGGCTTCTTCCTTGCTGAGGGACTTTCAGGTTATGTTGATATATTACTGTGGATATAGATATTTTTGTACCTGTTTCCTCCAGCATCTTCACAAGGTCCTTTGCTGTTGTTCTGGGATTGATTTGCACTTTTCGTGTATGTCTCCTAGTATGTTCATCTCTAGGAGACAGAACGTGTCTCCTTCCTGAGCAGTATGACAGCTGCGTGGTCCCATGGTGTTTATACTTGCATAATATTGTTTGTATAGATGAGCGTGGTACTTTCAGGTGTTTGGAAATTGCTCCCAAGGATGAACCAGACTTGTGGAGGTCCACCATTTTATTTTGAGGGCTTGGCTGATTTCTTTAGATTTTCCCATGTTGTCAAGCAAAGAGGCAATGAGTTTGAAGGTAGGCCTTGAAATACATCTACAAGTACACCTCCAATTGACTCAAATGATGTCAATTAGCCTATCAGAAGCTTATAAAGCCATGACATAATTTTCTGGAATTTTCCAAGCTGTTTAAAGGCACAGCCAACTTAGTGTATGTAAACTTCTGACCCACTGGAAATGTGATACAGTGAATTATAAGTGAAATAATCTGTCTGTAAACAATTGTTGTAAAGATTACTTGTGTCATGCACAAAGTAGATGTCTTAACCGACTTGCCAAAACTATAGTTTGTTAACAAGAAACTTGTGGAGTGGTTGAAAAACAAGTTTTAATGACTCCAAACTAAGTGTATGTAAACTCCTGACTTCAACTGTATATACAAGGGGTACTGGTACAGAGTCAATGTGCGGGGGCACCGGTGTCGAGGTAATATGTACATGTAGATAGTTATTAAAGTGACCATGCATTCGGGTTGCGCATTTTGGGGAATATTCAGAGGTAGAAACGTCCTGTGGGAATTAACAGGAATTTATGGGAATTAACGGAAACACAGTGGGGAGAACAAGTATTTGATACACTGCCGATTTTGCAGGTTTTCCTACTTACAAAGCATGTAGAGGTCTGTAATTTGTATCATAGGTACACTTCAACTGTGAGCGACGGAATCTAAAACAAAAATCCAGAAAATCACATTGTATGATTTGAAAGTAATTAATTTGCATTTTATTGCATAAAAAATGTAATCTTTGGCAAACCAAGTAATCTGTACAAATTAGTACTTTGTGCATTTTTATATATGTAAAAGCTTTTGCCGATATGAAATGGGTCCAGGACTAAGGGGGGAACAGTTAGCTGAATCAGAAGAAATTGTGCCCTAGGTGGATGTTAGCTGCAGTAAATTTAGTGAGTCAAGACTTATTCTATTTCAAAGCACCAGCGAGAGCGAAAGAGTTGACTACAAAAAATGGCACCAAAGGGCCGTGGGGCGACGCACAATCGGCATAGCGTCGTCCGGGATATCCTTGTCTCATTGTGCACCAGCAACTCCTGTGGCGGGCCGGGCACAGTGCGCGCTAACCAAGGTCACCAGGTGCACGGTGTTTCCTCAGACACATTGGTGCGGCTGGCTTCCGGGTTGGATGCGTGCTGTGTTAAGAAGCAGTGCGGCCTGAATGGGTTGTGTATCGGAGGACGCATGACCTTCAACCTTCATCTCTCCCGAACAGGAGTTGTAGCGATGAGACAAGATAGTAGCTACTAACAATTGGATACCACGAAAAGGGGGTAAAATAGATTTTTTTAAATGGCACCTAATGGCACCTATGGCACCTAAGTTACCTTAGGTTCGTGGTGTCTACCTTCGTAGTCATTATTTAGTCATTAGTGCAAAATGTCATTATGCACCATGAAATGAATGAAATAAACATACCAACTGGAGGCTGTATTCTCAGTGCCTTCATAACAGCCTGTTGTACCCCTATCTAAGATGGCCTTTTGATAGCAAACTTGGAGCTTAGTCACACAAAACATTTCACAACGAGCAGAAGTCTTGTTTTGTTCTGATAGTTAATTTTCCAAGCTCGGGTTTAATAGTGTTATTTAATATGGCCTCGATCATCATCACGACAACGTAGACATACCATAATAAAGGCACACAAACACACACACACACATGCACACACACAAAGGCCACCAGATGTTGTTTTCATTCAAAATAATTTGGCTAATAAAAGAATCTGAGCCACTTTTTGTTTGGGAGCCTTATCATATTACATTAAGATGAAGCTAAACCAATAGGGGAAAACACAGAGTGTGCGTGCCTGTCACCAAAACCCTACAGTCGCCTCATGCAGTGTACAGAGAAACCCTGCAGAGTGTTGCGAAAGAGCACAACTTGAAAGTTCCAGTTGTGGTTAACAGAATTACAGCAGACTGCCGATCACAGAGAGATTTCCCTAGAGATGGATACTAAGTGAATTAAATAGTAATAAAGTGGTAATTCTTGAGATCATTCATGTTTAATAATGTGACCAACTCCTCTCAGGTATACCTAAATAACTGTGAAAATAATCAGGTTCTTGAAGTTGGAAACGCCCTTTCCAGACTCCCTAGACTAGACCTGTGTCTGTAACGGCACTGTAGGCCCTGGTAAAAAGTAGTGCACTACAGGTAACAGGGTGCTATTTGGTGAGTAGCCCGGGGGTCTAATGTTCTCTAGGTAGTAGCCCGGGGGTCTAATGTTCTCTAGGTAGTAGCCCGGGGGTCTAATGTTCTCTAGGTAGTAGCCCGGGGGTCTAATGTTCTCTAGGTAGTAGCCCGGGGGTCTAATGTTCTCTAGGTAGTAGCCCGGGGGTCTATTGTTCTCTAGGTAGTAGCCCGGGGGTCTAATGTTCTCTAGGTAGTAGCCCGGGGGTCTAATGTTCTCTAGGTAGTAGCCCGGGGGTCTAATGTTCTCTAGGTAGTAGCCCGGGGGTCTAATGTTCTCTAGGTAGTAGCCCGGGGGTCTAATGTTCTCTAGGTAGTAGCCCGGGGGTCTAATGTTCTCTAGGTAGTTGTCCATGTCTGAATAAGGAAGTTGGCTGGGCAGGTCTCATCTTTCAGAGACTGAGAACTGCCTGACCCAGCCACCCAGCCAGTGTGTGTGTTAATCCAGCACACCAGGGGGTGTATTGTATTCAGTGAGATGAATAGTTCAAACTTCAAAACGTACATTGCAGATAGAAATGTAATGACTAGAGCTGGCATGGTACCTGTTACCTATTCTACATTCATGTTTGTTGCAGACATTTCTATCTGATCGTTCTGTAATGTTTCCCCATTCCTGAACAGGCCCCATATGGTTCTTAGAAAGCATAGACCAGATACTAATTTAGGCACACACACCAGAGGAGGCTGGTGGGATGAGCTATAGGAGGATGGGCTCATTGTAATGGCTGGAGTGGAATAAATGGAACGGTATCAAACACATGGAAACAACATTTGACTCTGTTCCATTTATTCTGTAATTGGGGGATCTGAATCTCGATTGGCTTACTCCTTTGTCTGATCGTCTTAAATCAGCATGTATTGATCTGAGCTTAGTCCAACTGATTTCTGAGCCCACTAGTGGTGTATTTGCTATGGACCTCAGTGATCACTGTCCTATAGTCTGTCAGAAACAAAGTTGCCTAAAACTAAACCACACCTTATCACTAAGAGAAACTTCTAACACTTGACCTTCACCATTCTAACTTGCTCTTGAACATATTTCTAGTATGTTTATCAACGTATCTGACAAACATGCTCCTATGAAGAATGAAAGAGCCAACCCATGGTTCACACCTGAACATGCCGAGTTCATTCAGCAAAAGAACAGACCTTGGTCTGAAGCCAGACGCACTGTTAGCTCTACTAACTGGCTCACCTTCAGACAACTTTGAATCAAATGTACTGCTTCCATAAAAAGGGCTAAGTCATTAATTCCATTTCTGACCATGTGTGTGTGCTGTTTAGCTGAGGCCGAGGAAAGGGGCTGAAGTGAAGCTGACGGCTGTGGTCTCCTCCTTCCTCTCTGTATTGGCAGAGCTGAGGAGACCCTGGCATGCTGTGAGGCTGTGTGTGTGTGTGTGTGTGTGTGTGCGTGCGTGCGTATGTGTGTTTGAGGTGTTGGACGCTGGCTAGCTGTCTGAGCATTGTGCAACAAAAGGCCATTCTTACCAGAGGGAGGTAGGGAGGGAGGGAGCCGAGGAGTCTCCAGGCCGGGTTGAGGAGCTGCCGAGCCCCACCAGACAGAGCCCTGGAAGAACAAGAACCAGAGGAGAAATATCAGATTCTATTATACACACTGCTGCCTGGGCTCATCAAGACCATATGTCTCTTAATCATAAGTGTTTACATTCAAATACATACAAAGAGGTAGACGTTTGTGGTGCTATAATCCAAAACAATGTCCATGGATAGGCCTAATCCTCAGCAAGGGATTAAAGCACATGCATGAACAAATACATGTACTACCAAGCAAGTAGTTTTAGAACATTTTTCAAAAACAATACATTAGGGACAGCGAGGATGTAGAAGGCTTTGGAAAGATCTCCATGTAAGGGAGGAAAGCATTGGCCGTTTTCATTGAACTCTACACTATCACACACACAAATACACACAGTCTAATGAATTGGGCCGCTGCAAGTACTGACACTTTAAACGTTCTACTGTTTGAGTACTGGCACCTTTTTTCATTCCACTTCAAGCACTGGCTAACAGTAACACGTATGAAGGCACTGCAACTACGAGGCTTTAAAAAGAGTATATGAAGACATATGTGCAGTGCCACGCTGGATGTGTGGAGTTGGAGGGAGGAGCCAGGTGCAGAAGCAGAGGATTGAAGCTCTCAGACATGCTTTACGACATCATTAACCTCTGGCATTGAACATATATAATCATAAATACTTCTGCAGAAAGTAAAGGAGGATGGGAGCAGACTAAAGGTTGGCGCCCCCCCCTTGGGTTGTGCCGAGGCGGAGATCTTTGTGGGCTATACTCGGCCTTGTCTCAGGATGGTGAGTTGGTGGTTAAAGATATTCCTCTAGTGGTGTGGGGGCTGTGCTTTGGCAAAGTGGGTGGGGTTATATCCTTCCTGTTTGGCCCTGTCTGGGGGTGTCATTGAATGGGGCCACAGTGTCTCCTGACCCCTCCTGTCTCAGCCTCCAATATTTATGCTGCAGTAGTTTGTGTCGGGGGGGCTAGGGTCAGTTTGTTATATCTGGAGTACTCCTGTCTTATCCGGTGTCCTGTGTGAATTTAAGTATGCTCTCTCTAATTCTCTCTTTCTCTCGGAGGACCTGAGCCCTAGGACCATGCCTCAGGACTACCTGGCATGATGACTCCTTGCTGTCCCCAGTCCACCTGGCCGTGCTGCTGCTCCAGTTTCAAGTGTTCTGCCTGCAGCTATGGAATCCTGACCTGTTCACCGGATGTACTACCTGTCCCAGACCTGCTGTTTTCAACTCTCTAGAGACAGCAGGAGTGGTAGAGATACTCTTAATGATTGGCTATGAAAAGCCAACTGACATTTACTCCTGAGGTGCTGACTTGCTGCACCCTCGACAACTACTGTGATTATTATTATTTGACCATGCTGGTCATTTATGAACATTTGAACATCTTGGCCATGTTCTGTTATAATCTCCACCCGGCACAGCCAGAAGAGGACTGGCCACCCCTCATACCCTTGTTCCTCTCTAGGTTTCTTCCTAGGTTTTGGCCTTTCTAGGGAGTTTTTCCTAGCCACCGTGCTTCTACACCTGCATTGCTTGCTGTTTGGGGTTTTAGGCTGGGTTTCTGTACAGCACTTTGAGATATCAGCTGATGTACAAAGGGCTATATAAATAAATGTGATTTGAATTTGATTTGAACCACCTGTACCTGAATAACCCGATTTCGAACCCAAGCGTGTTCTAAATAATGTCACGGTAGGGGTCGGATCTGATATATTGTCACAGGACCTCAGGTATGTGTAATTTTAACTGACTTCTCTGGGAGGACCCGTACAGATCTTAATGTGACGGCTGCAGTAGCGAGAGAGAGAAATTCTTGCTTTTCACGAGAGTGGAGTGTGTAGCTTATTGATGGCCAATCATAAGTCATCAAAGCGGCAATAAGCTACAGTCATAGAGCCTCTGTGTGTGGCAAAAGTTAGGAGATATCTAATCAATGGAAGATGGAATAAAAGTTCAAGGAGGATAGGCTACAACGACCAACAGCTGTACTTAATATTCTGAATGGAGTTGTTGTTTGTGTAACTGTGTAGGACGCGAAAGCGCATGCAGCCTCAATTAGCCTAGCTAGCTAGCTTCTCCTGGTTTGATGCAGTCAAGACAGATTACTTTGTAATCATATTGGATGATAAATAACCTAGCTATGTCAGCTATTAGTCTACAATAGCGCAAGTCAGCATGGTTGGTTGGCTGTCTCATCTCTCCCTCCCTCCTCCCTGTTCCCCATGTCACTCACAGTAGCCTAAACACACAGCACAACCCCTGCTAGAGTGTCCGGTTAATAAAGTAGCTTAAAAATGTAGTTTTCTGTTGCTTCCCTCACTCGGATTGGACCGTGTTCTGATCCGACCAGGCCTATACAGGAATGGGTCTAGTGGTTTTCTGGTCTGTTTAGAACGGGTCTCTATATTTGAAAGTTATTATTTATGCATATTGGTTCTGGATGGTCCATTTCGGAACGGGTCCAACATTTTGGACTTGTGGGATCTGATCTAGAGGACTTCACAACAACCTCTTCCCTTCTTCTTTCTATTTCACTAGGGCCTCTCTGCCTCTCCCTCTCTCACACTCTCTCTCCCGCTATCCCTCCTTCCCTCACCTTCCCCTCTCTTTCTCTCTCTCCTCTCTCTCTCGCTTATGACTCAGTATTTATCTGCGAGTCATGTCTGATCTAGGGCTGGGCGATATGGCCTAAAAATCATATCTCCCATTTTTTTCAAACTTCTGGAATATTCACTATATATATATATATATATATATATATATATACAGTGCCTTGTGAAAGTATTCGGCCCCCTTGAACTTTGCGACCTTTTGCCACATTTCAGGCTTCAAACATAAAGATATAAAACTGTATTTTTTTTGTGAAGAATCAACAACAAGTGGGACACAATCATGATGTGGAACGACATTTATTGGATATTTCAAACTTTTTTAACAAATCAAAAACTGAAAAATTGGGCGTGCAAAATTATTCAGCCCGCTTAAGTTAATACTTTGTAGCGCCACCTTTTGCTGCGATTACAGCTGTAAGTCGCTTGGGGTATGTCTCTATCAGTTTTGCACATCGAGAGACTGACATTTTTTCCCATTCCTCCTTGCAAAACAGCTCGAGCTCAGTGAGGTTGGATGGAGAGCATTTGTGAACAGCAGTTTTCAGTTCTTTCCACAGATTCTCGATTGGATTCAGGTCTGGACTTTGACTTGGCCATTCTAACACCTGGATATGTTTATTTTTTAACCATTCCATTGTAGATTTTGCTTTATGTTTTGGATCATTGTCTTGTTGGAAGACAAATCTCCGTCCCAGTCTCAGGTCTTTTGCAGACCCCATCAGGTTTTCTTCCAGAATGGTCCATCTTCCCATCAATTTTAACCATCTTCCCTGTCCCTGCTGAAGAAAAGCAGGCCCAAACCATGATGCTGCCACCACCATGTTTGACAGTGGGGATGGTGTGTTCAGCTGTGTTGCTTTTACGCCAAACATAACGTTTTGCATTGTTGCCAAAATGTTCAATTTTGGTTTCATCTGACCAGAGCACCTTCTTCCACATGTTTGGTGTTTCTCCCAGGTGGCTTGTGGCAAACTTTAAACGACACTTTTTATGGATATCTTTGAGAAATGGCTTTCTTCTTGCCACTCTTCCATAAAGGCCAGATTTGTGCAATATACGACTGATTGTTGTCCTATGGACAGAGTCTCCCACCTCAGCTGTAGATCCCTGCAGTTCATCCAGAGTGATCATGGGCCTCTTGGCTGCATCTCTGATCAGTCTGGTACCACAGCCTGGTACCACACGGCCAGGAATCTCATCTCCTCCCTATAGGCCTGATCACCTACAACATTGCAGTGCAGTGGGTCTAGGGTTTCTGGGATAATGGTGTTGATGTGAGTCATGACCAGCTTTTCAAAGCACTTCAGGGCTACAGACGTGAGTGCTACGGGATGGTAGTCATTTAGGCAGGTTACCGTAGTGTTCTTGGGCACAGGCACTATGGTGGTCTGCTTAAAACATCTTGCTATTACAGATTTGGACAGGGACAGGTTGAAAATGTCAGTGAAGACACTTGCCAGTTGGTGAGCGCATGCTTGCAGTACACGTCCTGGTAATCCGTCTGGCCCTGCAGCCTGGTAAATGTTGACCTGTTTAAAGGTCTTACTCACATTGGCTGTTGAGATCGTGACCACACAGTCGTCCGGGAACAGCTGGTGCTCTCATGCATGTTTCAGTGTTATTTGCCTCGAAGCAAGCATAGAAGTAGTTCAGCTCGTCTGGTAGGCTCGTGTCACTGGGCAGCTCTCAGCTGTGCTTCCCTTTGTAGTCTGTAATGGTTTGCAAGCCCTGACACATCCGACGATTCGATCTTAGTCCTGTATTGATGCTTTGCCTGTTTGATGGTTCGTCGGAGGGCATAGCGGGATTTCTTATAGGCTTCCGGGTTAGAGTCCCGCTCCTTGAAAGTGGCAGCTCTAACTTTTAGCTCAGTGTGGATGTTGACTGTAATCCATGGCTTCTTGTTGGGGTATGTACGTACGGTCACTGTGGGGACGACGTCATCAATGCACTATTGATGAAGCCAATGACTGATGTGGTGTACTCCTCAATGCCATCAGAGGAATCCTGGAACATATTCCAGTCTGTTCTAGCTAAACAGTCCTGAAGCTTAGCATCTGCTTCATCTGACCACTTTTTTTATTGAACTAGTCACTGGTGATTCCTGCTTTAATTTTTGCTTGTAAGCAGGAGGTTAGAATTATGGTCAGATTTTCCAAATAGAGGGCAAGAGAGAGCTTTGTATGCATCTCTGTGTGTGGCGTAAAGGTGGTCCAGAGTTTATTATTTTTTTTCTTCTTTTTGCACATTTAACATGCTGATAGAAATTTGGTAAAACAGTTTTAAGTTTCCCTGCATTAAAGTCCCCGGCTACTAGGAGCGCTGCCTCTGGGTGTCACGTGCAGCGTGGTGAGTGCACATTTTTCTTTATTTTTAAACGTCGCCAACAAAACAATAAACAACAAAAACAAACGTGAAGCCGTAAGGCTATACATGCATTAAACGAAGACAACTACCCACAATACAAAAAGGGAAAAAAGGCTGTCTAAGTATGATTCCCAATCAGAGACAACGTTGGACAGCTGTCCCTGATTGAGAACCATACCCGGCCAAAACATAGAAACAAAGAACATAGAGTTTCCCACCCGTGTCACACCCTGACCAACCAAACAGAGCATAAAAAGATCTCTAAGGTCAGGGCGTGACACTGGGTGAGCGTTCTCTTGTTTGCTTATGGTGGAATACAGCTCATTCAATGCTGTCTTAGTGCCAGCCTCAGTCTGTGGTGGTATGTACAGCTACAAAAATACAGATAAACTCTCTAGGTAGATAGTGTGGTCTACAGTTTATCATGAGCTACTCTACCTCAGAGACTTCCTTAGATATCGTGCACCAGCTGTTATTTACAACAACAAAAAAACAGTACGCTACCCCTTGTCTTACCAGACGCCACTGTTCTATCCTGCCAGCACAGGGTATAACCAACCAGCTGTATGTTGATACTGTCGTCGTTCAGCCACAAATCCGTGAAGCATAAGATGTTACAGTTTTAAATGTCACGTTGGTAGTTTAATCTTCCTCGTAGGTCAACGATTTTATTCTCCAAAGATTGCATGTTTGATGGCAGAATGGAAGGAAATGGGGGTTTATTCGATCGACTATGAATTTCCTGAAGGCAGCTCGCCCTCTTGCCCCTTTTTCTCCACCTCCTCTTCACGCAAATCATGGGGATCTGGGCAGTATATCATTCACGTCGGGCTCGTCAGACTCGTTAAAGGGAAAAAAAAGATTCTGCCAGTCAGTTGCGAGTAATCGGAGTCCTGATGTCCAGAAGTTATTTTCGGACATAAGAGACAGTAGCGGCAACATTATGCACAAAATACGTTTTTTTCAAAACTAAAAAGGCTAGATATAAGCCTTCCACAACCATAAGATGTACGAATAACTGAATTATTTTATAAAAATAGTTTAACCTGATTTTTTTGCAATAATCACTGATCTGGCTTTCAAGTCTGTCTATGAAAATGCCCTTTTTGTAAACATTTTTTTTTTTACCAGAACCATGGATAATGCACATTCACTAATAACGACTAACTTTTTGTAGCAGGCTTTATAGAAAATTAACACAGGTCTCATAAACAATCTCTCAAGCAAAAGCCCACGTAGTAGTGTGTAGCAAGCTAATCTTTATAGGAATCTTTATATTTATATATACTATATTTATATAGTTTAGCAAACTTGGATCTATTTGCTAGCTAACAAGGCAGAACAGTTGAATTGTTATGAACACACCGTTCTGTTCGTCTCCGACTGTTTGAACAGCATGTTAGCCTGTCCACTTTGTTCAGATGTTCAAATCAGGTGTTAAACAAATCCAAATACATTTTAGATTTTTCAAAGTAGCTTGATGACAGCTTTGCACACACTTGGCATTCTCTCAACCAGCTTCACCTGGAATGCTTTTCCAACAGTCTTGATGGAGTTCCCAGATATGCTGAGCACTTGTTGGCTGTTTTCCTTATGACTTATCAGACCAAAGGACAGATTTCTACCGGTCTAATGTCCATTGCTCGTGTTTCTTGGCTCAAGCAAGTCTCTTCTTCTTATTGGTGTCCTTTAGTAGTGGTTTCTTTGCAGCAATTCGACCGTGAAGGCCTGATTCACAGAGTATCCTCTGAACAGTTGAGTTAGAGATGTGTCTGTTACTTGAGCTCTGTGAAGCATTTATTTGGGCTGCAATTTCTGAGGCTGGTAACACTAATTAACTTATCCTCTGCAGCAGAGGTAACTCTGGGTCTTCCTTTCCTGTGGCGGTCCTCATGAGAGCCAGTTTCATCATATCGCTTGATGATTGTTGTGACTGCACTTGAAGAAACTTTCAAAGTTCTTGAAATGTTCTGGATTGACTGACTGTCTTAAAGTAATGATGGACTAATGTTTCTCTTTGCGTATTCGATCTGTTGGCCATGTTTTTTTACCAAATATACCACCCCTATCTTCTCACAACACAACTAATTGACTGAAACGCATTAAAAAGGAAAGAAATTCCACTATTTAACAAGGTACACGAGGAAAGGAAACTAGACTACTTGTTCATTGAAATGCATTCCAGGTGACTACCTCATGAAGCAGGTCGAGAAAATGCCAAGAGTGTGCAAAGCTGTCATCAAGGAAAAGTGTGGCTACTTTGAAGAATCTCAAATATAAAATATATGGATTTGTTTAACACTTTTTTGGCTGCTACATGATTCCATATGTGTTATTTCATAGGTTTGATGTCTTCACTATTATTCTACAATGTAGAAAATAGTCAAAATAAAGAAAAACCCTGGAATGAGTAGGTGTGTCCAAACTTTTGACTGGTACAGTATATTGCCCAGCCCTAGTCTGATCCAATCTGGCTCTTAAAGTGGGCGAGGCCGTTACTGAGAAATTGAGATTCGTAGAAAGCGTTTACATGAAACACTCAATGCTGCTATAAAACGGACATGCTCAGTGTCGGTCGGCCGGTAAAGAGCCAGGTTGTGTTTGAAGTTGTGCCAAAGGAAAACACAATACAATAAGGCGTCCTAGTTAATTTGTCAGCTCAAAGGAACCAGACAAACAACAACACAGTACTGTAGGAAGCAGGCCAATGAAGTGCACAGGACGAACAAGAGGAAAGGAAACTAGACTACTTGTTGATTTGTTTTCTTAACTCCATTAGTTCAGTGCCAGAAGGACTAGGTTAGCCATTCCTCTTCTAGTGACAGTGATCACTTGTATAACATCTCTCTCTCGCTCTCTAATAGTACAAGTAAATGCACAACGTCTTTCAATAAAGATTTTCATTGAACTGCCATTCCCTGTTGGGGAAGCTCATAATAGTAAATAGGCTAATGCTAATCTGAGAGAGAGAGAGAGCGAGAGAGAGAGATCTGCCCAATGCACTCTGATCAACTCTATCATTTCCCTGTGTTTCCATGGTGATTGAGTTATATTTGAAAGGGTTACTCAATGATTCAGAGGAGAGCTTGGCATTCATCTCTTATTTTCCTACATCTGATGCACAGCACTTAAAAACACTCCAGGCTTTAAAGTTCTTCATCAAGCAACAAATGGAATGTATTAGAATATTAATATTATATCCATTTGAGTCTACAATGATTCTGTAATGCTACAAATAATCTTGACATGAGAGATTGAAATTATTCATTTTAGCTATTAAATGTCATGTCACATCCAAGTTATTCCATAAGAACTGAATATACAAATGTAATTTAAGACTATGAATACGCACCGAAATCTGCACAACAAATATTGAATGTTTCCTTCAATGACCGACATTTACATACACGTAGGTTGGAGTCATTATAACTCATTTTTCAACCACTCCGCAAATTTCTTGTTAACAAACTATAGTTCTGGCAAGTTGGTTAGGACATCTACTTTGTGCATGACACAAGTCATTTTTACAACAATTGTTTACAGACAGATTATTTCACTTATAATTCACTGTATCACAATTCCAATGGTCAGAAGTTTACATACACTAAGTTGACTGTGCCTTTAAACAGCTTGGAAAATTCCAGAAAATTATGTCATGGCTTTAGAAGCTTCTGATAGTCTAATTGACATAATTTGAGTCAACTGGAGGTGTACCTTTGGATGTATTTCAAGGCCAACCTTCAAACTCAGTGCCTCTTCGCTTGACATCATGGGAAAATCAAAAGAAATCAGCCAAGACCTCCGAAAAAAATGGTGGACCTCCACAAGTCTGGTTCATCCTTGGGAGCAATTTCCAAAGGCCTGAAGGTACCATGTCTACCTGTACCAACAATAGTACGCAAGTATAAACACCATGGGACCACGCAGCTGTCATACCGCTCAGGAAGGAGATGTGTTCTGTCTCCTAGAGATGAACGTACTTTGGTGTGAAAAGTGCAAATCAATCCCAGAACAACAGCAAAGGACCTTCTGAAGATGCTGGAGGAAACAGGTACCAAATTATCTATATCCACAGTAAAAACGAGTCCTATATCGACATAACCTGAAAGGCCACTCAGCAAGGAAGAAGGTACTATTCCAAAACCTCCATAAAAAAGGCAGACTACGGTCATACTTTTTGGAGACATGTCCTCTGGTCTGATGAAACACAAATAGAACTGTTTGGCCATAATGACCATCGTTATGTTTGGAGGAAAAAGGGGGAGGCTTGCAAGCTGAAGAACACCATCCCAACCGTGAAGCATGGGGGTGGCAGCATCTTTTTGTGGGGGTGCTTTGCTGCAGGAGGGACTGGTGCACTTCACAAAATAGATGGCATCATGAGGAGGGGAAATTATGTGGATGTATTGAAGCAACATCTCAAGACATCACTCAGGATGACATCTGCTAATCTGTGTAATCAATAACATCTGCTAATATGTGTACCCAACCATGTATGTTATGTAATTTCAGTTAGGATTCAACCCCATATTACTCCAAATCTAAAAGAGTTTTCTACTTTACATTTCTCTGCATATAATCTCTATAATCTCTCTATAACCCCCCCCCCCCCCCCCCCCTAACTGGTGAAATTAGTTAAAAATACCTTACATGACAATTCAATCATCATGACCATGTGGAGACTACTACAACAGGCAGACAGACAGGTCAGCATGACCATGTGGAGGCTGCTACAACAGGCAGACAGACAGATCCTCATGACCATGTGGAGGCTGCAACAACAGGCAGACAGACAAGTCATCATGACCATGTGGAGGCTGCTACAACAGGCAGACAGACAAGTCATCATGACCATGTGGAGGCTGCTACAACAGGCAGACAGACAAGTCATCATGACCATGTGGAGGCTGCTACAACAGGCAGACAGACAAGTCATCATGACCATGTGGAGGCTGCTACAACAGGCAGACAGACAAGTCATCATGACCATGTGGAGGCTGCTACAACAGGCAGACAGACAGGTCATCATGACCATGTGGAGGCTGCTACAACAGGCAGACAGACAAGTCATCATGACCATGTGGAGGCTGCTACAACAGACAGACAGGCAGGCCATCACGACCATGTGGAGGCTGCTACAACAGGCAGACAGACAGGTAATCATGACCATGTGGAGGCTGCTACAGAGGGCAGACAGACAGGACATCACAACCATGTGGAGGCTGCTACAGAGGGCAGACAGACAGGTCAAGTGGGGGCTGCTACAGTGGGCAGACAGACAGGCCACGTGGAGGCTGCTACAGAGGGCAGACAGACAGGTCACATGGAGGCTGCTACAGAGGGCAGACAGACAGGTCACGTGGAGGCTGCTACAGAATCCAGGCAGACAGACAGGTCACGTGGAGGCTGCTACAGAGGGCAGACAGACAGGTCACGTGGAGGCTGCTACAGAGGGCAGACAGACAGGTCACGTGGAGGCTGCTACAGAAGGCAGACAGACAGGTTACGTGGAGGCTGCTACAGAGGGCAGACAGACAGGTTTCCTAGAAGGACAGAATGTGTTTCTGGGAACCAGATGAATTCCAGTACACACAGCAATCTTGATTTAGGAAGTCCCCAGTTCAAACCCCAGATGTGGTTTGTTTTTGTTATTTACAAACTATCCTCCGGCCCCCCTCGCCCAGGCTCCTGCCTCATTATTCCTGTGTCCCATTACTGTGGTGATTATGTGGCTAATTCTGTTTGATGTGCCCCAAAATGGCTGCCAGTAATGTAGCAGGAAGGCTATGTCAAGGAAGGCATAGTCAGTCACTAGCAGAGAAAAACGTATTCTTCACCAGAAGTATAGATCTACAGTATAGATCTTCTGCCCTCTGTAGCAGCCTCCAGAGACTGTCTGTCTGCCCTCTGTGCTACAAATTGGTACAGGATTTGAAATCATCATAGTGTGTAGCACTAAGCTCCTGATCTGACCTCCAGAGTGAGAGAGATAGAGGGATAGAGGGAGAACCAGTCATGTGGTGAACGCACAACATTGTGACATTAGACAAAATAAACAGCGCAGAATCGTTTAAAATGCATGAACCCCTTTGGCTCCCCAAGCCCCGTCCTCTCATTCTCCCTCTCTCTCACTATTTCTCCATCTCACTCCCCGTCCCTCTCTCCCTCATCCCTCCCTTTCGCTACTGTGCCAGTCTGAGTGCAGGTCAGATGAGGACTGTGTGCAGCGCGCTCCCAGACACAGTTCTCCACTCTGCTTTGTAACACTCTGTTTTCATCCACATGCACACAATTACAGGGACAGAATGATAGAGTAAATATATAGTTTGGGTGAACAGGGGAGAGGTACGAGGAGGGAGGGAGGAGGAGGAGGAGGAGGAGGAGGAGGAGGAGGAGGAGGGGGAGAGAGGAGGGAGGAGGAGGGGAGAGAAGAGAGGGAGGTGAGATGGGAGGAGGAGAGGAGGAGGGGAGAGGATGGAGGGAGGAGATGAGGGAGGAGGGGAGAGAGCAGGGGAGAGGAGGGAGGAGGAGAGGAGAGGAGAAGAGGGACGAGGAGGGGAGAGAAGAGAGGGAGGAGAGGTGAGATGAGATGAGGGGAGATGAGGGAGAGAGCAGGGGAGAGGAGGGAGGGAGGAGGGGAGAGGAGAGGAGGGAGGGAGGAGAGTGGAGAGGAGGGAGGAGGAGGGGAGGAGGAGGGAGAGAGGAGGGAGGGAGGGAGGAGAGGAGAGGTGAGAGGAGGGAGAGGAGGGAGGGAGGGAGGAGAGGGGAGATGAGGGAGGGGAGAGGAGGAGATATGGGAGGAGGAGGGTAGAGGAGGGAGGGGAGAGGAGGGGGGAGGGAGGAGAGGGGAGATGAGGGAGGAGGAGGGGAGAGGATGTAGAAGGAGGGGGAGGAGAGAATGGGGGAGGAGAGGAGGGCGGTGGGAGTGGGGTAGTTTGGTGTGAGAGAAGCACATATACAGACAGCATCACAACGTCTGCCTTCCACTGTCCTCCCTCTATCCCTCCTGCCTCCCTACCTCCTCCCTCCTTCCCCTCATCTCATCAAAACCGTGCGCCCGCTCTGACAGAGCACCCAAATCACCAAAGTGCATGCTGGGTAAAGGCAAGGACAATTCAGGACAAACGCAGGGACTTTAAGGATACTGCGGTAGGCTGTTTGGCAAAAAAAATAAAAATATATGAATGAAGGGAGGGGATGAGGAGGGGGGTGTACAGTAGAATAGAGAAATGAAAAATGCCTGTGTCAGCGAGTCTTGTATGCCATCCCGTTCATGTGTCTGACGCAAGTTTGTGACAATGGGTATTGTTCCAATTTTAGCCATCGCATCAAGTTTTATCTTATCATCTTTCTTGGTAAGTCTCTAAGAGCTGTGGGTCTTTCTAAGTAAGTCTCTAAGAACTGTGAGTCTTTCTGGGTAAGTCTCTAAGAGCTGTGGGTCTTTCTAAGTAAGTCTCTAAGAGCTGTGAGTCTTTCTGGGTAAGTCTCTGAGAGCTGTGAGTCTTTCTGGGTAAGTCTCTAAGAGCTGTGGGTCTTTCTAAGTAAGTCTCTAAGAGCTGTGAGTCTTTCTGGGTAAGTCTCTGAGAGCTGTGAGTCTTTCTGGGTAAGTCTCTAAGAGCTGTGAGTCTTTCTGGGTAAGTCTCTGAGAGCTGTGAGTCTTTCTGGGTAAGTCTCTGAGAACTGTGAGTCTTTCTGGGTAAGTCTCTGAGAACTGTGAGTCTTTCTGGGTAAGTCTCTGAGAACTGTGAATCTTTCTGGGTAAGTCTCTGAGAACTGTGAGTCTTTCTGGGTAAGTCTCTGAGAACTGTGAATCTTTCTGGGTAAGTCTCTGAGAACTGTGAATCTTTCTGGGTAAGTCTCTGAGAACTGTGAATCTTTCTGGGTAAGTCTCTGAGAACTGTGAGTCTTTCTGGGTAAGTCTCTGAGAACTGTGAATCTTTCTGGGTAAGTCTCTGAGAACTGTGAATCTTTCTGGGTAAGTCTCTGAGAACTGTGAATCTTTATGGGTAAGTCTCTGAGAACTGTGAATCTTTCTGGGTAAGTCTCTGAGAACTGTGAGTCTTTCTGGGTAAGTCTCTGAGAACTGTGAGTCTTTCTGGGTAAGTCTCTGAGAACTGTGAGTCTTTCTGGGTAAGTCTCTGAGAACTGTGAGTCTTTCTGGGTAAGTCTCTGAGAACTGTGAGTCTTTCTGGGTAAGTCTCTGAGAACTGTGAGTCTTTCTGGGTAAGTCTCTGAGAACTTTCCACACCTGTATTGTGCAACATTTGCACATTATTATTATTTGTATTCTTCAAGCTCTGTCAAATTGGCTGTTGATCTTTGCTAGAGAGCCATTTGCAAGTCTTGCCATATATTTTTACGCCGATTTAAGTCAAAACTGTAACTCGGCCACTCAGGAACATTCACTGTCTTCTTGGTAAGCAAATCCAGTATTGATTTCCCTTGTGTTTTAGGTTATTGTCCTGCTGAAAGATGAATTCATCTCCCAGTGTCTGGTGGTAAGCAGACTGAACCAGGTTTTCCTCTAGGAATTTGCCTGTGCTTAGCTCAATTTCGTTTTTCTTTGTTTCTCCTGAAAAACTCCCCAGTCTTTAACGATTACAAGCATACAGTAGTGGTACTGGATCATGTATTTATATAAACTCCTAATCTCAGTGTTCTCATTTCTACCTTAATCAAACACCCACTGACTCACCACACTCTTAGAAAAAAGGGTTCCAAAAGGGTTCTGAGGCTGTCCCCATAGGAAAACCCTTTTGGGTTCTAGATATAACCTTTTTTTTTATAAGAGTGTACAAATGATTAGGCTGTGTTGTGTAAATTATGTGTTAATGGGAAATACCACATTCCTCAGGAGTCAGAGTGGCATTTAGACTTAATGACTGGTTCCAATGTATACTGAACAAAAATGCAACATGTGCAACACCCCCACTTTACAAGTGCAACATGTGCAACACCCCCACTTTACAAGTGCAACATGTGCAACACCCCCACTTTACAAGTGCAACATGTGCAACACCCCCACTTTACAAGTGCAACATGTGCAACACCCCCACTTTACAAGTGCAACATGTGCAACACCCCCACTTTACAAGTGCAACATGTGCAACACCCCCACTTTACAAGTGCAACATGTGCAACACCCCCACTTTACAAGTGCAACATGTGCAACACCCCCACTTTACAAGTGCAACATGTGCAACACCCCCACTTTACAAGTGCAACATGTGCAACACCCCCACTTTACAAGTGCAACATGTGCAACACCCCCACTTTACAAGTGCAACATGTGCAACACCCCCACTTTACAAGTGCAACATGTGCAACACCCCCACTTTACAAGTGCAACATGTGCAACACCCCCACTTTACAAGTGCAACATGTGCAACACCCCCACTTTACAAGTGCAACATGTAAAGTGTTGGCCCCATGTTTCATGAGCTGAAATAAAAGATCCCAGAAATGTTCCATATGCACAAAAATGTTGTGCACAAATGTATTTATATCTCTGTTGGTGAGCATTTTATCATTTGCCAAGATAATCCATCTACCTGACAGCTGTGGCATATCAAAAAGATGGTTAAACAGCATGATCATTACACAGAGGCACCTTGTGCTGGGGACAATAAAAGGACACTCTAAAGTGTGCAGTTTTATCACACAACACAATGCCACAGATATGCTGACTGACAACATCGTTTCAGAGAATTTGACAGTACATCCTAACTTTATATGTCCGAACTTAGAATCAAATAGGCTATCATGTTTATTTTGATTGGCGATTTTGTGCATTTATCAAAATCCCATCAGGTAGCCTGATTTCAGATGTCACATAGGCTAAACAATATTTTTAGGGATATTTTTCTTCTTGTAAATGTTTAAAATCAAACTATTATATTAATCTGACTATTCAAAATAATTGTATTATTGTGTGCATACTCAGACCTTAGAATTTGCCAATGACATCTGGGATGGCAAAATCGTTGCACAAGACAGCTAAAATCATTCAGGCAGTGCGGGCCTTAACCCACAAAGAGATGACCTGGGAACACACTAGTGCTGAATGAATCAAAGGAGGGCTGAATGAATCAGAGGAGGGGCTGAATGAATCAGAGGAGGGGCTGAATGAATCAGAGGAAGGGCTGAATGAATCAGAGGAAGGGCTGAATGAATCAGAGGGAGGGCTGAATGAATCAGAGGGAGGGCTGAATGGATCAGAGGAGGGCTGAATGAATCAGATGAGGGGCTGAATGAATCAGATGAGGGGCTGAATGAATCAGATGAGGGGCTGAATGAATCAGAGGGTGGGCTGAATGAATCAGAAGAGGGCTCTATGAATCAGATGAGGGGCTGAATGAATCAGATGAGGGGCTGAATGAATCAGAGGGTGGGCTGAATGAATCAGAGGAGGGCTGAATGAATCAGAGGAGGGGCTGAATGAGTCAGAGGAAGGGCTGAATGAATCAGATGAGGGGCTGAATGCATCAGAGGAGGGCTGAATGAATCAGAGGAGGGGCTGAATGACTCAGAGGAAGGGCTGAATGAATCAGAGGGAGGGCTCTATGAATCAGAGGGAGGGCTGAATGAATCAGAGGGAGGGCTGAATGACTCAGAGGAAGGGCTGAATGAATCAGAGGGAGGGCTGAATGCATTATATGTCTGCTTCCAACTCACACTCTCAAACACATAGATCCCCTGAACGCAGCTCACTCTCCAGATCCCAGTCACCTGAATTCTGATCACCTGTTCACACACCTGTATGTCATTATCACACACTATTTAGTTCAGTTCTTTGCACCCCGTCACTGTGAGGTATTGTTTGTTTTGTGACACACATCTATTCAGAGCTCTGTTTTTCCCTGTAATTTACTCCTCCCATGTATGATAGTTTTGGCTGCCTCACTAACGACACCTTTTGACTATTCCCTGCCTGTACTTTAGCCTATTGCATTTCCTGTTATCAACCTATTGTCTGATCTCCCAGACTACGTTACTAGCCGTTTCCCTGCCTGTACTGTTGCCTTTTGGACCCCCTGTGTATGACCTTCTGCCTGCCCCTGGACCCAGCTACCTGCCTCCTCCTGTGGTCCTTTACAATAAACACCTGCTGCGCCCTGCGCTTGAATCCAGCTCTCTGTCTCCCATCGTGTTCATTACATTATAAAGGTTGTGATTGTGTCCCAAATGGCACCCTTTTCACTATAGTGCAGATGGCTCTAGTCATAAGTCATGCACTATATAGGTAATAGTGTTGGCCATTTGGGACACAGTCAGTGATGAATGCGTTATAAAAGAGATCACATGATTGTTTTCACTGAGCTAAACAGGTTCCTAACCGGCTTGCTGTCCTTACGGCTCCATATTAACTTCAACATGCAAATAAAATAAATGGTTCAGTCCCTGGAAGAAATACATTCTCATGACTCTAATATTGACAGAAAGCTCTTCTTCAGTTATAAAGGCTTCTGATCAAGGGTTGTATCAAACTCCAATCTACAGAACATTCCTGGGGATCCCATAACAAACGGAGGGACTGAGTTGCTTTGGGGAAACAACCGCTAGATCACTGTCTAATGTGGACAAACAGATGGGAGAAGGAAGATGTTGAGTGGACAGATATAGGGGGAGTGCAGAGTGAAAGAGAGAGAGAGAAAGGGGTGGAGAGAATAGGGGGAGTGCAGAGTGAACGAGAGAGAGAAAGGGGTGGAGAGATATAGGGGGAGTGCAGAGTGAAAGAGAGAGAGAAAGGGGTGGAGAGATATAGGGGGAGTGCAGAGTGAAAGAGAGAGAGAAAGGGGTAGAGAGATATAGGGGGAGTGCAGAGTGAAAGATAGAGAGAAAGGGGTGGAGAGATATAGGGGGAGTGCAGAGTGAAAGAGAGAGAGAAAGGGGTGGAGAGATATAGGGGGAGTGCAGAGTGAAAGAGAGAGAGAAAGGGGTGGAGAGATATAGGGGGAGTGCAGAGTGAAAGAGAGAGAAAGGGGTGGAGTGATATAGGGGGAGTGCAGAGTGAAAGAGAGAGAGAAAGGGGTGGAGAGATATAGGGGGAGTGCAGAGTGAAAGAGAGAGAAAGGGGTGGAGAGATATAGGGGGAGTGCAGAGTGAAAGAGAGAGAGAAAGGGGTGGAGAGATATAGGGGGAGTGCAGAGTGAAAGAGAGAGAGCTGAATAGCCAGTTATAAACAGATAAAAGTGTGCTTCATCAGTAAACAAACACAGAGAGAGACTGTGGAGTCAGAAGACCCAGAGGCCTACAACAAAACAAAACAGACAGAGAGGAACAAAGTAAAGGGCCTATAGAACTTGACCTTGTTCTAAGGCAGACAGTGCTTCTCAAACGGCACCCTATTCTGATTTAGTGCCCTACTTTTGACCAGGACCTACTGCACTCAGCAACGCTACAAGAGATCGAGATGCACTCTGTTACTAACGAAAGAGGGTCCATATGGTTGGGGAGGCTCAATCAAGAGCAGATTACGGATTTGCAAGAAAACAAATACTATTTGAACCCAGGGTTTCTGTACGGTGTAGTACACTCCAGTGTTTGACAACAAACGCTCGTACTACATCACGTGTGATCTAAAATATGTACGGCCATTTCAAAGGTCAGGGATTGGACCACATCTGCCAACCACAACATGCTGTATGAGCGAGCACATGGCCTGAGGCAATACAGAGACAAAAGACATAAGAGCTGCAGATGGGAAGCATGTTTAACAAATGGGTCTGACCCTATGAACCTATAGCCTTTACAAAAAAACTATCAGGGCTTATACTAAATCTTCGTCACACAGGCCTATTCTGTTCTATATAAATAATAAACGTTCACAAAGGATAGACCCTGGCCTGAGGCAACATACAGAATATGCACTGGGACAGAGCAAGCCCCCATTCTCATCGATGGGGCTGTAGTGGAGCAGGTTGAGAGCTCCAAGTTCTTTAGCACCCACATCACCAACAAACTAACATGGTCCAAGCACACCAAGACAGTTGTGAAGAGGGCACGACAAAACATATTCCCCCTCAGGAAACGTAAAATATTTGGCATCGGTCCTAAGATCCTCAAAAGGTTCTACAGCTGCACCATCGAGAGCATCCTGACAGGTGGCATCACTACCTGGTATTGCAACTGCCTGGCCTCCGACCGCAAGGCACTACAGAGGGTAGTCCGTACGGCCCAGTACATTACTGGGGCCAAGCTTCCTGCCTTCCAGGACCTCTATTCCAGGCAGTGTCAGAGGAAGGACTCAAAGACTCCAGGCAACCTAGTCATAGACTGTTCTCACGGCAAGTGGTACCGGAGCGCCAAGTCTAGGTCCAAGAGGCTTCTAAACAGCTTCTACCCCCCAAGCCATAAAACTCCTGTACATCTAATCAAATGGCTACCCAGACTATTTGCATTGCCCCCCTCCCCCTCTTTTACGCTGCTGCTACTCTCTGTTATTATCTATGCATAGTCACTTTAATAACTCTAACTACATATACATATTACCTCTATTACCTCGACACCGGTGCCCCCGCACATTGACTCTGTATATAGCCTCCACATTGACTCTGTATATAGCCTCCACATTGACTCTGTATATAGCCTCCACATTGACTCTGTATATAGCCTCCACATTGACTCTGTATATAGCCTCCACATTGACTCTGTGTATAGCCTCCACATTGACTCTGTATATAGCCTCCACATTGACTCTGTATATAGCCTCCACATTGACTCTGTATATAGCCTCCACATTGACTCTGTATATAACCTCCACATTGACTCTGTATATAGCCTCCACATTGACTCTGTATATAGCCTCCACATTGACTCTGTATATAGCCTCCACATTGACTCTGTATATAGCCTCCACATTGACTCTGTATATAGCCTCCACATTGACTCTGTATATAGCCTCCACATTGACTCTGTATATAGCCTCCACATTGACTCTGTGTATAGCCTCCACATTGACTCTGTATATAGCCTCCACATTGACTCTGTATATAGCCTCCACATTGACTCTTTGTATAGCCTCCACATTGACTCTGTATATAGCCTCCACATTGACTCTGTATATAGCCTCCACATTGACTCTGTATATAGCCTCCACATTGACTCTGTATATAGCCTCCACATTGACTCTGCATATAGCCTCCACATTGACTCTGTATATTGCCTCCACATTGACTCTGTATATAGCCTCCACATTGACTCTGTATATAGCCTCCACCTTGACTCTGTATATAACCTCCACATTGACTCTGTATATAACCTCCACATTGACTCTGTATATAGCCTCCACATTGACTCTGTATATAGCCTCCACATTGACTCTGTGTATAGCCTCCACCTTGACTCTGTATATAATCTCCACATTGACTCTGTATATAACCTCCACATTGACTCTGTATATAGCCTCCACATTGACTCTGTATATAGCCTCCACATTGACTCTGTATATAGCCTCCACTTTGACTCTGTATATAGCCTCCACACTGACTCTGTACATAGTCTCCACATTGACTCTGTATATAGCCTCCACATTGACTCTGTGTATAGCCTCCACATTGACTCTGTGTATAGCCTCCACATTGACTCGGTGTATAGCCTCCACATTGACTCTGTATATAGCCTCCACATTGACTCTGTATATAGCCTCCACATTGACTCTGTATATAACCTCCACATTGACTCTGTATATAGCCTCCACATTGACTCTGTATATAACCTCCACATTGACTCTGTATATAGCCTCCACATTGACTCTGTATATAACCTCCACATTGACTCTGTATATAGCCTCCACATTGACTCTGTATATAACCTCCACATTGACTCTGTATATAGCCTCCATATTGACTCTGTATATAGCCTCCACATTGACTCTGTACATAGCCTCCACATTGACTCTGTACATAGCCTCCACATTGACTCTGTATATAACCTCCACATTGACTCTGTATATAGCCTCCACATTGACTCTGTATATAGCCTCCACATTGACTCTGTGTATAGCCTCCACATTGACTCTGTATATAGCCTCCACATTGACTCTGTATATAACCTCCACATTGACTCTGTATATAGCCTCCACATTGACTCTGTATATAGCCTCCACATTGACTCTGTATATAACCTCCACATTGACTCTGTATATAGCCTCCACATTGACTCTGTATATAGCCTCCACATTGACTCTGTATATAGCCTCCACATTGACTCTGTACATAGCCTCCACATTGACTCTGTACATAGCCTCCACATTGACTCTGTATATAACCTCCACATTGACTCTGTATATAGCCTCCACATTGACTCTGTATATAGCCTCCACATTGACTCTGTATATAGCCTCCAAATGGACTCTGTATATAACCTCCACATTGACTCTGTATATAGCCTCCACATTGACTCTGTATATAGCCTCCACATTGACTCTGTATATAGCCTCCACATTGACTCTGTATATAGCCTCCACATTGACTCTTTGTATAGCCTCCACATTGACTCTGTATATAGCCTCCACATTGACTCTGTATATAGCCTCCACATTGACTCTGTATATAGCCTCCACATTGACTCTGTATAGACTCCACATTGACTCTGTATATAACCTCCACATTGACTCTGTGTATAGCCTCCACCTTGACTCTGTATATAACCTCCACATTGACTCTGTATATAACCTCCACATTGACTCTGTATATAGCCTCCACATTGACTCTGTATATAGCCTCCACATTGACTCTGTATATAGCCTCCACTTTGACTCTGTATATAGCCTCCACACTGACTCTGTACATAGTCTCCACATTGACTCTGTATATAGCCTCCACATTGACTCTGTGTATAGCCTCCACATTGACTCTGTGTATAGCCTCCACATTGACTCGGTGTATAGCCTCCACATTGACTCTGTATATAGCCTCCACATTGACTCTGTATATAGCCTCCACATTGACTCTGTATATAACCTCCACATTGACTCTGTATATAGCCTCCACATTGACTCTGTATATAACCTCCACATTGACTCTGTATATAGCCTCCACATTGACTCTGTATATAACCTCCACATTGACTCTGTATATAGCCTCCACATTGACTCTGTATATAACCTCCACATTGACTCTGTATATAGCCTCCACATTGACTCTGTATATAGCCTCCACATTGACTCTGTACATAGCCTCCACATTGACTCTGTACATAGCCTCCACATTGACTCTGTATATAACCTCCACATTGACTCTGTATATAGCCTCCACATTGACTCTGTATATAGCCTCCACATTGACTCTGTGTATAGCCTCCACATTGACTCTGTATATAGCCTCCACATTGACTCTGTATATAACCTCCACATTGACTCTGTATATAGCCTCCACATTGACTCTGTATATAGCCTCCACATTGACTCTGTATATAACCTCCACATTGACTCTGTATATAGCCTCCACATTGACTCTGTATATAACCTCCACATTGACTCTGTATATAGCCTCCACATTGACTCTGTATATAGCCTCCACATTGACTCTGTACATAGCCTCCACATTGACTCTGTACATAGCCTCCACATTGACTCTGTATATAACCTCCACATTGACTCTGTATATAGCCTCCACATTGACTCTGTATATAGCCTCCACATTGACTCTGTATATAGCCTCCAAATGGACTCTGTATATAACCTCCACATTGACTCTGTATATAGCCTCCACATTGACTCTGTATATAGCCTCCACATTGACTCTGTATATAGCCTCCACATTGACTCTGTATATAGCCTCCACATTGACTCTTTGTATAGCCTCCACATTGACTCTGTATATAGCCTCCACATTGACTCTGTATATAACCTCCACATTGACTCTGTATATAGCCTCCACATTGACTCTGTATATTGCCTCCACATTGACTCTGTATATAGCCTCCACATTGACTCTGTATATAGCCTCCACATTGACTCTTTGTATAGCCTCCACATTGACTCTGTATATAGCCTCCACATTGACTCTGTATATAACCTCCACATTGACTCTGTATATAGCCTCCACATTGACTCTGTATATAGCCTCCACATTGACTCTGTATATTGCCTCCACATTGACTCTGTGTATAGCCTCCACATTGACTCTGTATATAGCCTCCACATTGACTCTGTGTATAGCCTCCACATTGACTCTGTGTATAGCCTCCACATTGACTCTGTGTATAGCCTCCACATTGACTCTGTGTATAGCCTCCACATTGACTCTGTATATAACCTCCACATTGACTCTGTGTATAGCCTCCACATTGACTCTGTGTATAGCCTCCACATTGACTCTGTATATAACCTCCACATTGACTCTGTGTATTGCCTCCACATTGACTCTGTGTATAGCCTCCACATTGACTCTGTGTATAGCCTCCACATTGACTCTGTGTATAGCCTCCACATTGACTCTGTATATAGCCTCCACATTGACTCTGTATATAGCCTCCACATTGACTCTGTATATAGCCTCCACATTGACTCTGTATATAACCTCCACATTGACTCTGTATATAGCCTCCACATTGACTCTGTATATTGCCTCCACATTGACTCTGTATATAGCCTCCACATTGACTCTGTATATAGACTCCACATTGACTCTGTATATAACCTCCACATTGACTCTGTATATAGCCTCCACATTGACTCTGTATATAGCCCGCTATTGTTATTTTCTGCTGCTCTTGAATTATTTGTTATCCTTATCTCTTACTTTTTTAGGTCTTTCCTTAAAACTGCATTGTTGGTTAAGGGCTTGTAAGTAAGCATTTCAGTGTAAGGTACCTGTTGTATTCAGGCGCATGTGATAAATAACATTTGATTTGGAACAGGAACCATGTTTAGCTTCCTTTAAAGGCTTTTCTTTTTGACCTTTTCAGTGTAAACTTGAATGACTAAAACCAGATATAAAGCATGTAGAAAAGATAATGGACCTACATATATATTTGTTTTTATAAGATCACCTTTGAGAACTAACAGTCACCAAATGATAAATGTTTTGGAGGCTCAACTTACTGTTGAGAGCTAGAATAATAGAATACACAAGTTGTCATTTCGAAATTCAAATGTATTTAGCAGTTTTTTGTTTTTTAGTCACTGTCAATCACTCAATTAGCCTTTATCAGCAAAATAAATTGATTGGGAAGTTTTCTAAACTTACCAACCGTGGGGCTCCCATTGATTTTGTTAGTCAGTCTCACCCTATGGCAAAACACGTAGAATTGCAGGAAATTGAGTGCCTCCCGGGTGGCGCAGTGGGCTAGGGCACTGCATCGCAGTGTTAGCTGTTCCACTAGAGACTCTGGGTTTGCGCCCAGGCTCTGTTGCAGACGGCTGCAACCGGGAGGTCTGTGTGGCAACGCACAATTGGCCTAGCGTCGTCTGGGTTAGGGAGGTTTTGGCCGGTAGGGATATCCTTATCTCGTCGCGCACAAGCGACTCTTGTGGCGGGCCGGGCGCAGTGCACGCTAACCAAGGTCGCCAGGTGCAGTGTTTCCTCCGACACGATGGCTGGCTGGATGCGCGCTGTGTTAAGAAGCAGTTGGGTTGTGTTTTCGACCTTTGTCTCTCCCGAGCCCGTACGGGAGTTGTAGCGATGTAGCGATGTGACAAGATAGTAACTACTAACAATTGGATACCATGAAAAAGGAGTAAACATTTTTAAAAGAATAATAGAATTGCAGGAAATTTGCTGTAAAACTGCTCATTCTTTTCTCTATACCTTGGCAAAATTTGTAGAATTGCAAGAAATTGTCATAAAATTGCAAAATCTTCTCTCTGCCCCATGACATGGGGCGGGGGGGCAACACAATTTCACTTAGGGCCCCCGAAAGGCTAGGGCCAGCTCTGGCTGCATGTGTGGGTATGGATGTGGGTATGCAGATCTGCGAGCCACTGTGGCCCTTATGATGATTTTAGAATATGTGGTATTTCAGGAAATTAGCTTTAAAACTGCACATTTTCTCTCAGCCCCATGGCAAGATGTGAAGAACTGCAGGACATTTCATTTGAAACTGCACATTTTCTCTCAGCCCCATGGCAAGATGTGAAGAACTGCAGGACATTTCATTTGAAACTGCACATTTTCTCTCAGCCCCATGGCAAGATGTGAAGAACTGCAGGACATTTCATTTGAAACTGCACATTTTCTCTCAGCCCCATGGCAAGATGTGAAGAACTGCAGGAAATTAGCTTTAAACTGCGGCCAACAGGAGGGCCTCTAAAATGTTTGGTTCGTGACTGCACCAATGGCCACAACCACCACCTAAGCCCCTACTTGATCTGGAAAAAAACCCTGCAATGGAAAGGCTAACCATACAGCTGAGGTCAGCTATTGGACCACATCTGTTAACAACAGCATGCCGCTGTATGAACATGGACATGACCCTGATGCTTAGTTCTGGGGCTGACACTATATGGCTTTTACAAGACCTTTCTAGTGGGCTTATAATAAGCCCTAGTCATACAGACAACCTATTCTGGATACTATAAAATATACTGTATATAGCGTCTATGAACCTATAGCATTTATGAACATATGGCATTTAAAAGACCTAGCTTATGCGAAACCTTAGTCAGACCTATTCTGAATTCTATAAATCTTCACAATTGTTGTACGTGGGTAAATAGAGGGATATAAAAGTATACAATCCTTATGACCCAGCTCACTAACTACAGGTTTAACTGGTGTCAGACCAAACCCACAACACATATATCCCAATAGAGATATAGCTGTTGTTATTTGTAACCATCTACCAATAGGCACCCTTCTTTGTGACGCAAATCTCCCATATAGACCAAACGTGAAGGTTTGACAAGTCAAGGCCCATCACATCATGGTTCTTTTTCTCCCACAAAACCTCATGCTCTAGCTATTTGACAGTTGGAGTTTGGTTGAGTTTTTGTGTCAAATGTGTTTTGTTTGTTCAGTTCTTTGAAAACACACACATCCATACACAACACACACACACTTTGAGGTGTCGAACGACACAACAGTTCTCTCTCTCTCTTTCAGCTTGAGATGTTGTCGGGTTCAAATGAAAAACAGCATCCAGCACAATTTTTACAGGCATTATTTAGGACAAACGGACTGGAATAAAAAAGGGATAATAAGAGGGAGAACATGAGGCCCACAAAATACTATGACTATTTCCCAATTGGCATCCTTTTCCCTTTATAGTGCACTACTTTTGACTAGGGCATGTAGAGAATAGGGAGCCATTTGGGACACAATCCCTGAAAACCAAAATAGAAAATATTCATGATAAAAGCAGCATTGCACTGGGCTGAGCTCTAACTTGTTTTTGGAAAGCTCTCTTTCTTCTCTCTTGGTCTATCCTTCTCCCGCTCTCCCTCAGTCTCTCCCCATGATTTAACTTAAAGAGAAAGACAGCCCAGGCTGTCACACTCACACACACACACACACACACACACACACACACACACACACACACACACACACCAATCTATCTCCCTCTTTCATTCGCTCACTACTTCCCTCCCTCCCTCCCTCCCCCTTTCTCTATTCTTCCCTGTATCTCCTCCTCTCCCTTTTTCTCTCTTTCTGTGCTTGAAGGCAGCACAACTGCCAAGCAGCACATCACATGTTTTTTGGTTGGCGCCAATATGTTTTTTTCCATGTACCGTATCCAAATTCTAGCCCTTTTTCCTCCCACTGCTTTTGTTTTTGAGACAACCCTTGGCATCGGCAGACAACAGAGAGACAAAAGAAGAGACGATGTTGCAAGCTCTGTGAGCTAAACAAGTCTAAATCAGCGTGTGTTCCTGACAACTTTGTTTAACAACACCAAAACCAACCATAGACTAACAGTGTGAAGCTAGCGCTGTAGCCGACCCACCTCGGAGTGTGGACCTCTGACAAACTAAATGTCACGACTCCTACCGAAGGTGGCTCCCCCTCCTGTTAGGGTGGCGCTCGACGGTCGTCGTCACCGGCCTACTAGCTGCCACTGATCCCTTTCCCCCCTTTTCTGTTTATTAGTTGCACCTGTGTTTAGTTTAGGATAATTGGTTGGGCTTTATTTACCAGCCGGCCTGCCTGCTGGTTGTGCGGGATTGTTTTCAGGGTACATGTTGTACACGGCTGTAGGTCACGGTTGTCTGTGTATTTGTATTTTGCTGAACTGTTTAAGTTTCCCGTGTTTGGGGCATTTGTTTGGGTTGGCGTCGTTTCACCGTTGTGGTGCAAATAAAGTAGCGCAACCCTGAACTCTCTGCATCCTGCGCCTGACTTCTTCCTCCACTACACCCCGGGCGTTACACTAAACCCAATAATACCCCTGAAAGGGAAACAGGCCGTGAAGTTATCACTACTCTGTGGTGAGGCAGACCTGGGTCTCAAATAGAATGTGTACTTTCAAAATATTTTATCTAGCACAGCATTAAGCTTGCCTGGCTCCAATGGAACCAATGGGACAGTCCTAAATGTGCACCCCCCGCCCATCTGGCATGCACTCTAAATAAGCTTAATCAAACACTTCAAAGTATACAGCTGAAATATTAAGGAGAAACATCTGGGCTGTGATCAAGAGAGAAGTTGACATTGTTGTTTTTATACCTCAATCTTATCTGCAAATTACAAACAATGCTTCGAATCTCTGATATCCTGTAAGTGGTTAAAATCATTGCTGATACTCACTGTCCACAGCAGCCTCAAAGCAACATCATCTCTCACAGTATGCCTAGATCTAGGAGTTATTCTGACCAGGAACAACTCTGGGCCCAGCTTGCTTATAAGTAATTATTATGGCATAGAGCCCTAGACCCTAAAGTTTATCCTGTTTAGGTCATGTGGTCAGAAAAACTCTTGGCCCCACCCATAAGGCATTATTATAACACCTGGAATATCAATACAACGTCTGGGGTAGGACTACGTCTTACATAAGTTCTGAGGTGTCCTCTTTGCCAGGGAACAGACAGTAGTCAGTGCAGGCCTGTAGGCCCAACAAGATTCTTCCCTCCCTTCCTCCTCTTCCTCTCAATCAGCTGTCTTCTCCTGGTAAAGTTCCTGCTGCTTTGTGAATAGTATTTTGGAGATGATGACAGGGAGGGCTATCATAACTACAATGTCAGAGCGTGTACTGACATGAACTGCATCTCATGGTAGGGCGGGGTAGACAGTAAGTCAAGACCACAGCCAGCTAATTCTTTACAGATCCTCTTCAATTAGGCATTTATTACTGTGCACATCTTTCTGTCATTACTAGTTATTCGCCTTCTATCAAGTTGATGTGTGTGTGTGTGTGTGTGTGGGAGGATTGGTATGGGGTTAGGGGAAACGTTTCTAATCATGGCTCATGGTTGTCATGGCTCCTATGGCATGTCCTCTCTCTCCCTCTTCTCTCTCTCTCTGCCAGGTCATGTGCCTTCACCTTCAAGGAATGTGGTGGTGGCAGCCCTGCCCTCAGCAGGCAGGCAGTACAGTGCAGAGCAACACAAAGTGTGGCAGCAGCCCCTCCCCCAGCAGGCGCTGAGGTGGTGGGGCCTGTTGGTTCAGTTATGTAACCGCTGGCTGTCCGTCTCTCCTAGCCTGCCACATGGGCCCTGTGTGTGTGTGTGTGTGTGTCCTCCTCTTCCCTGTCTGTCTTGCTGCCAACACACACAGGAGGTTTCATCACCCCTTTTACAGAGGGCCCCCTGGACATATTTTTTTAAGTAACTAGGCAAATCCGTACAGAACAAATTCTTATTTACAATGAGAGCCTACCCCAGACGACACTGGACGAATTGTGCACCACCCTATGGGACTCCAAATCACAACAAGATGTGATACAGCCTGGATTCAAACCAGGGACTGTAGTGACACCTCCTGCACTGAGATGCAGTGCCTTAGACCGCTGCACCACTCAGGGACATGACTGTGTGTCAATGCTGCTACTATGCCTTTCTCACTCTCACTCTCTCCTTTTTTCTCTTTCTCTACAACAGTGTCTCTCTTTAACCCACCAATCTGCCTCTCTCCATATTCACTCTCTGACTTCCTCTCTCTCTCTATCACTCTCTTTCTCCTTCCTCTCTCTCTCTATCACTCTCTTTCTCCTTTCTCTCTTTCTTTCTCTACAACAGTGTCTCTCTTTAACCCACCAATCTGCCTCTCTCTATAGCCCTGCCTCTTTCCATCATTGCCTCTCATTTTCCAACCTTGCACTACTATTCGTTTCTCTTTCTGTCTCTCTCACTCTCTCCTTCTGTCGATCTTACTCTCTCTTTCTGTCTCTCTCACTCTCTCTTTCTGTCTCTCTCACTCTCTCTTTCTGTCTCTCACTCTCTCTTTCTGTCTCTCTCACTCTCTCATTCTCTCTTTCTGCCTCACTCACTCTCTCTTTTTGTCTCTCTCTCGCTCTCTCACTTTCTCTCTCTGTCTCTCTCACTTTCTCTTTCTGTGTTTCTCCCTCTCTCATTCTCCTCTGTCTAGCTGCTGGAAAATGTAATCAGAAAATGTAATCAGAAAACGTAATCAGAAAATGTACCATTGTAATTTTGAAGTTATTAGTCAAATAGTCAAAACATATCAAACCAATTTGCAAGACATCCGCTCTCTCTCTGTTCTGGAAATGGAGGAAAGCATTGCTATTTGTATTTGTATTAGGGGCGGCAGGTAGCCTAGCGGTTAGAGTGTTGGGCCAGTAACCGCAAAGGTTGCTAGATCAAATCCCTGAGCTGACGAGGTAACTTTTGTCATTCTGTCCCTGAACGACAGCCACCGACAGAGCTGTGTTCCTAGGCTGTCATTGTAAATAAGAATTTGTTCTTAACTGACTTTCCTAGTTAAATAACAATGTCTATATTACTTCTGTGTGAGATGTTCTACTATAACCTACTTAGATTGTGTGTAAAAGTATTTGGTACTGTCTCTATCTACATGTCTATTTGTGGGAGAATTTCTTGGCTGTATGACTTATTTCCAACTGTAAATCAAATTCTGGCCTGCTTTCCTGAGTAGTAAGTCAGATGAGTTGAAGCAGAAAGATGTGGGGCATGGGGATGTAACAGGAGAGCATAACATTAAGGCCTAGAGAGCTTCTTTGGTACTAACATTTTGTATAGCCTGTTTTGTTTATGTGTGGGTAAGAAATGGACTGGATTTTTGCCCCTTCGGGGCTTAAGCTCATTATTCTATTAAGTAACAACAAAGTCTGTGCTAATGTTTCAAGGCATCAGCTACTTCAATCCAATCCGGAAAAATAACAAAAAGCCATTCAGACTCATGTTGTTTTCACACGGGGGTTTTCAGACTTTTGATTGGCATGAACCGGTAGTTTCTTAGGCTGTTGATTGGCTCGCAGGCCATTCAGTCAGACCAGTCAAGACACCGGGGTATTTGCTTCTGGGCTCACTCTGCTAGTTCACTCCTTGAGATCACCAGTTCACAGTTCAGACTGTAGCTAGGAAATTTGGCAGGGACATTTCACAATGGCTGTGTTTATATCCAAGGCTGTTAGCCTGTTAGCGAGGCTGTTATCCTGGTAGCGAAGCTGTTAGCCTGTTAGCGAAGCTGTTAGCCTGTTAGCGAGGCTGTTATCCTGGTAGCGAAGCTGTTATCCTGTTAGCGAAGCTGTTAGCGAGGCTGTTATCCTGGTAGCGAAGCTGTTTGCCTGTTAGCGAGGGCCGTGGAGGCTTGGGCTGCGTCCCAAATGGTAGACCAAATAGTGCACTATTTTTACCAGAGCTTTATGGGTCCTGGTCAAGAGAGAACTACATACAGTTGAAGTCGGAAGTTTACAAACACCTTAGCCAAATATATTTAAACTCAGTTTGTCACAATTCCTGATATTTAATCCTAGTAAAAATTCCCTGTCTTAGGTCAGTTAGGATCACCACTTTATTTTAAGAATGTGAAATGTCAGAATAATAGTAGAGAATTATTTATTTCAGCTTTTATTTCTTTCATCACATTCCCAGAGGGTCAGACATTCACATACACTCAATTAGTATTTGGTAGCATTGCCTTCAAATTGTTTAACTTGGGTCAAACATTTCGTGTAGCCTTCCACAAGCTTCCCACAATTAGTTGGGTGAATTTAGGCCCATTCCTCCTGACACAGCTGGTGTAGCCAGCAGCATACCACCCTGCATACCACTGCTGGCTTGCCTCTGAAGCTAAGCAGGGTTGGTACCTGTCAGTTCCTGGATGGGAGACCAGATGCTGCTGGAAGTGTTGTTGTAGGGCAAGTAGGAGGCACTCTTTCCTCTGGTCTAAAAAATATCCCAATACCCCAGGGCATTGCCCTGTGTAGGGGGATGTTAAACGGGTGTCCTGACTCTCTGAGGTCATTAAAGATCCATTGGCACTTAATGTAAGAGTAGGGGTGTTAATCCTGGTGTCCTGGCTAAAATTGCCAATCTGGCCCTCAAACCATAATGGTCACCTAATAATCCCCAGTTTACAATTGTCTCCCTCCTCTCCCCTGTAACTATTCTCCAGGTTGTTGCTGCAAATGAGAATGTGTTCTCAGTCAACTTACCGGGTAAAATAATGAATAAATAAAAACTGAATCAGGTTTGTAGGCCTCCTTGCTCGCACACACTTTTTCAGTTCTTCCCACAAATTTTCTATGGGATTGAGGTCAGGGCTTTGTGATGGCCACTCCAATACCATGACTTTGTTGTCCTTAAGCCATTTTGCCACAACTTTGGAATTATGCTTGGGGTCATTATCCATTTGGAAGACCCATTTGTGACCAAGCTTAAACTTCCTGACTGATATCTTGAGATGTTGCTTCAATATATCCACTTAATTTTCCTCCCTCATGATGCCATCTATTTTGTGAAGTGCACCAGTTCCTCCTGCAGCAAAGTACCCCCACAAAATGATGCTGCCATCCCTGTGCTTCACGGTTGGAATGGTGTTCTTCGGCTTGCAAAGCTCCCCTTTTCCTCCAAACATAACAATGGTCATTATGGCCAAACAGTTCTGTCAGACCAGAGGACATTTCTCCATAAAGTACGATCTTTGTCCCCATGTGCAGTTGCAAACTGTAGTCTGGCTTTTTTATGGTGGTTTTGGAGCAGTGGCTTCTTCCTTGCTGAGTGGCCTTTCATGTTATGTCGATATAGGACTGGTTTTTACTGTGGATATAGATAATGTTGTACCTGTTTCCTCCAGCATCTTCACAAGGTCCTTAGCTGTTCTTCTGGGATTGATTTGCACTTTTTGCACCAAAGTATATTCATCTCTAGGAGACAGAACGTCTCCTTCCTTAGTGGTATGACAGCTGCGTGGTCCCATGGTGTTTATACTTGCGTACTATTGTTTGTACAGATGAACGTGGTACCTTCAGGCGTTTGGAAATTGCTCCCAAGGATGAACCAGACTTGTGGAGGTACACCATTTTTTTCTGAGGTCTTGGCTGATTTCTTTTGATTTTTCCATGATGTCAAGCAAAGAGGCCCTGGGTTTGAAGGTAGGCCTTGAAATACATTCACAGGTACACCTACAATTGACTCAGAAACTTCTAACGCCATGACATAATTTTCTGGAATTTTCCAAGCTGTTTAAAGGCACAGTCAACTTATGTATGTAAACTTCTGACCCACTGAAATTGTGATACAGTGAATTATAAGTGACATAATCTGTCTGTAAACAATTGTTGGAAAAATTACTTGAGTCATGCACAAAGTAGATGTCCTAACCAATTTGCCAAAACTATAGTTTCTTAACAAGAAATTTGTGGAGTGGTTGAAAAACAAGTTTTAATGACTCCAACCTAAGTGTATGTAAACTTCCGACTTCAACTGTGTGTGCAGAACAGCCAAGGAATGACTATAAACCCAGTCAGTAATAGAGTTAACAATGATAAAGACTCACTTAAGTCTCCCTTTGAATGCTCTCTGGATAGCTTCAAGCAGTGGAGGCTGCTGAGAGGAGAATGGAACGTGTTTGAACTATTTGATATCATTCCACTCATTCTGCTCCAGCCATTATCACCCCAATTAAAGTGCCACCATCCTCTTATGCATTCAACTGTATCTGATTGGGCCTATTATCAATAGCATAAGCAATTTCTGCTGATGGTGTAGCATAAGTAGCAGTAGCCATGCTAACTCTGCCTCTAGAAGTACCAGTGGTTTTCCTTGAGCAGGTATACTACTAGTCCTGATGTTTGTTTGGTTTCCTGTTGTTGTCAAGGATGGAGAAACTAACAGTTCTCTCTGAGTCTGTACTGTACTGTATGTACACACCCACACACGCACACGCATACACACACACACACACACACACACACACAATAACTTCTCTCTAGTTCTCCAGCTGTGCATGAGGCTTCAGCTGGCCTCGCTGCTCTGCGTGGGCTGCCCTGCTTTGGCTGAATATGACCACAGTACACACACACACACCGCAGGGAACCGAGGAGAGAGAGAGGGTTTGACAGGACTTCCATGGGCATAACAGCACTGTGTGTCCTGGACTGACTGTCTTGTCTGTCTGGGTACTCAACTGGGCCAGATTAAAACATAACCCCTGTCTTTCTGTCTGTCTGTCTGGGAACTCAACTGGGACAGATTAAAACATAACCCCTGTCTTTCTGTCTGTCTGTCTGGGAACTCAACTGGGACAGATTAAAACATAACCCCTGTCTTTCTGTCTGTCTGTCTGGGAACTCTACTGGGACAGATTAAAACATAACCCCTGTCTGTCTGTCTGTCTGTCTGTCTGTCTGTCTGTCTGTCTGTCTGTCTGTCTGTCTGTCTGTCTGTCTGTCTGTCTGTCTGTCTGTCTGTCTGTCTGGGAACTCAACTGGGACATATTAAAACATAACCCCTGTCTGTCTGTCTGGGAACTCAACTGGGCCAGATTAAAACATAACCACTGTCTGTCTGTCTGTCTGGAAACTCAACTGGGCCAGATTAAAACATAACCCCTGTCTGTCTGTCTGTCTGTCTGTCTGTCTGTCTGTCTGTCTGTCTGTCTGTCTGTCTGTCTGTCTGTCTGTCTGTCTGGGAACTCAACTGGGCCAGATTAAAACATAAACCCTGTCTGTCTGTCTGTCTGTCTGTCTGTCTGTCTGTCTGTCTGTCTGTCTGTCTGTCTGTCTGAATGTCTGGGAACTAAACTGGGACAGATTAAAACATAACCCCTGTCTGTCTGTCTGTCTGTCTGTCTGTCTGTCTGTCTGTCTGTCTGTCTGTCTGTCAGTCTGGGAACTCAACTGGGCCAGATTAAAACATAAACCCTGTCTGTCTGTCTGTCTGTCTGTCTGTCTGTCTGTCTGTCTGTCTGAATGTCTGGGAACTAAACTGGGACAGATTAAAACATAACCCCTGTCTGTCTGTCTGTCTGTCGGTCTGTCTGGGAACTAAACTGGGACAGATTAAAACATAACCCCTGTCTGTCTGTCTGTCTGTCTGTCTGGGAACTCAACTGAGACAGATTAAAACATAACTCTTGTCTGTCTGTTCAGGACTGTTGGGTTCACTTTGCATCTGTCTCTGCTCTGTGGTGTGGCCTAAAATCACTAAATTGGATGGATCCATTTTTGCATGCCCTTTCTGTAGATAGTTCCTATCTAGAGTAGATGCATATTTTTCTGTGATCCTGGATGTATTGTTTTTGTACCTTTCTAAGAGTGCATTTGTATAAAGATAGCAGATGGTGCATCCATTTCACAACTAATTGTAAAAGCGAGCGAGTGCACCCTGCGTTTTTCATTGCGACATATCAGTGAGAGAAAATGGTGGTCAGACTTATGATGATTTTCTCCTACTGTAATCTTACATTATTTTGCTGGACGACGGCACAGAACACCATGGCCCAAACCAAATCTGAGGAAATCCATCTAAACCCTGTATCAACAACACTCAGTCTGTAAAGAAACACTAAGACTGTGTGCCTGGTTCGGCAAGGCAGGGCAAATACTTCCAGGGACTGCCGGGGACCATGGGGCCCGAACTCTGTTTAAAGAGACTTATTTATTGATACGTGTTTATTTTCCTAAGGAGTTTAGCCGGGAACTAATCCTCTCCCCAACGAACACGGTCAACAAGTGCAAAGTGGTATTTGATTACATTATTACTGGTGTGCGGTTGGAGCGGGCGACTGAGATTTGAGAGAGATGTGGTGGGACGCGTCAAGGGGATGAAACCTAAACCCCTCGATTAAATAAACTGTGGATGGAGCTAGCTGGGCCTGGGAGCTAGGCCTGCAATGTACTGTACACCCTGGTCCCGAGCAGAGGAGAGAAAATAGAAAGGGAAGAGGAGAAGGGTAGTCACTATGAGGGGAGAGGAGTAGTGATTGGGAGAGGAGAGGGGTAGTCACTGAGAGGGGAGAGGAGTGAGAGAGGAGAATATAATGGAGGGGGAGAGAGGAGAGGAGAAGAGAGGAAGGAGAGAACAGAAGAGAGAAGAGAGGAACGTCCCATACTTGTTATGTTAGAGCGCTGTAGTCACCATGGCCAGGGCACAGTGTGTGTGTGTGTGTGTGTGTGTGCCCCTGTCCCCAAAGTCTGACTGCCTGCCATTTAAAGCTATGTTCTATCCTGTCACAGATTCACAGGAATCCCACTTCTCTTTGCCAGATCACTCCCAGTCTACTGTAAGAATGAGTCGTAAGCAGGACTTTCAGAAGAAAATGCATATTCCCACATGTGCATGCTCAATATGTAGTCGCTAATCCACCTTTAAATTTATGGCCCTAGTACACTAGCATGCGGTAAATTGCCGCGAGCCGCTTTGGCCGCTCAGTGGCTCACTTGTGGGCGTGCTGGCAGCATATTGCAGCAGTTCAGTTATGCATCAGTAATTCACCATAGCAAGTTTGTATGAAGGTCTGGTTATTAAATGTGTAAATAGTTTAATCCAATCTCCGTTTCATGAAGTTATTCACAGTTAAATAGTAGTATGCTCCAAATCACTCTGGTGACACAAACTTTGTTGCCCTGTCTCCAATCATCCACATTCAGAGTGTTTTCTATCCAAATATACTAACAATATACATATATTAGCAACTGGGACTGAGTAGCAGGCAGTTTACTCTGGGCACCTTATTCATCCAAGCTACTCAATACTGCCCCCAGCCATAAGAAGTTAACACACACACATGGACGCAGCGGTCTAAGGCACTGCATCTCATTGCAAGAGGTGTAACAACAGTCCCTGGTTCGAATCCAGGCTGTAACACATCCGGCCGTGATTGGGAGTCCCATAGGCCGGCGCACAATTGGCCCAGCGTCGTCCGGGCCGTCACTGTAAATAAGAACTTGTTCTTAACTGACTTGCCTAGTTAAATAAAGGTTACACACACACCACGCTGACCAAAAAGTTATTTTGTTGGCATTTATCTATGTCCCCATTACGAGTAAAATATAATCAAAACCTATTTCTTTCATTTAGTTGCTGTGCTGTTTTGTTGTTCATTTGTTCAATCATTTCATTCTCAACCAGGATTTCTATGGAACGTCGTTTGGGTCTTTGCGTGTCAAAAAATATATACTATTTGATGTGTCAAATAACACTATTTGACATGTCAAATAAACTTGTTGACCAATCAGGACCTGAATATGACTGCACGTCACATAATAATTTAACACGTTCATACATTTATTTTATGTAGTTATTACACATTGATTACACTATCACTCGTATTTCATATGTCACAACGATTCATCGATATATATGCTATGATGCTGGTAAAGTTGTCTCGCACACCTACAGTGGTGGTCATAAAACAAGCTAGCTAGCTCATGGATGCAAACAATGTTCTTCCCCAAAAACATAGCAGAACGAAAATGATTTTTGCACAGCTTTGACAGTGCTACTGTATCTTCCTGCAAAGACCCAAACGGCGTTCCATAGTATGTATGTCGTGAAGCTGTGAACTCCGGTCGGGCAACATCTGAAAAATACACATGGTAGTGTTAACCGGTGCTCAACCAGTCGGCGAAAGCCAACATCACCCACGACAGAGAAAGGTTGATTGTCAAGGGCAATGAATTCCATAATCTTGGCTTTGATGGATTTTGCCTTTGAATTGTCTTGCTGACATGTTCTTACTCTTTCAAATGACTGCTGGACTTGTTGACTGCTCAATCCACACAGCAGACATTGTGGGCTAAGTTAGGAATGCTGTGTAGCACGTGTAGCGCAACATTTTACGTGGCGTCATTACGTCCTGTACCTACGTTATATAGGTATGCACGTCAGCTTTGACATCAGTTTATAACATCAGCGTTAAACTAGACATCGGGCCGATACTGATGTTGGCATTTTTAGCTAATATCGTCCGATTCCGATATGTTAACCGATATATTGTGCATCCCTACTAGAGACACTATGTAATAGCACTGTAATTCATGAATCATATGCTTACTGCACAACAGAGTGCTGTTTTTTAAATTCTGGTCCTGTATATATTAATTACAAATCAGCCTTTAACTAGTTAAATCATGTGTTCTCCTCTACCGCAGAGTTACAATGTGTAACCATTGATGTCCCAGGATTGGTAAACACTGTTGAAGTATATCATTCTAATATATACAAGCAGACACAGCACCATTCAAAAACTGGAGTTTGATACTCCTGATATTGGGTATGACTGAAAAAGAATGTCTCACACGCATTCACACCTGAACCGCACCTGTATTTGCCAAGGTAGAGTACATGATCAGTGAATATTTTCAATGTACAGGCTACAATATGGGGAACTCATGCTTGGAAATAACTACATGTATATACGACTTGCATCCTTGGCACAATTCATTTGTATTATATTCTACTCAATCCATAGGCTTCATTGATGCCATTCAGAGTGTCTTGAAGTCAATACAACCGGCTATGATAGCTGAGATTGACATGCAACAGTCATGTGTGTAACAGTCATTTTCTGCAATGTCTTGGGGATTCATGTTTCTATCAATCGAATGTATTTATGAAGCCATTTTTACATTAGCAGATGTCACAAAGTGCTATTCAGAAACCCAGCCTAAAACCCCAAACAGCAAGCAATGCAGATGTAGAAGCATGGTGGCTAGGAAAAACTCCCTAGAAAGGTAGGAACCTAGGAAGAAACCTAGATAGGAACCAAGCTCTGAGAGGTGGTCAGTCCTCTTCTGGCTGTGCCGGGTGAAGATTATAACAGAACATGGCCAAGATGTTCAAACGTTCATAGATGACCAGCAGGGTCAAATAATGATAATCAGAGTGGTTGTAGGGGGTGCAACAGGTCAGAATCTCAGGAGTTAATGTCAGTTGGCTTTTCATAGCCGAGCAGTCAGAGTTCGAGACAACAGGTGCGGTAGAGAGAGAGAGAGAGAGAGTAGAAAGCAGCAGGTCTGGGGCAAGGTAGCACGTCTGGTGAACAGGTCAGGGTTCCATAGCCGCATGCAGAACAGTTGACAGTGGAGCAGCAGCACGACCAGGTGGACTGGGGACAGCCAGGAGTCATCAGGCCAGGTAGTCCTGAGGCATGGTCCTAGGGCTCAGGTCCTCCGGGAGTGAAAGGAGCGGGAGAGAGAGATAATTAGAGGGAGCATACTTAAATTCACACAGGACACCGGATAAGACAGGAGAATAACATCAGATATAACAGACTGGCCCTAGCCACCGACACATAAACTATTGCAGCATAGATACTGGTATTTGAGACAGGAGGGGTCAGGAGACACTGTGGTCCCGTCCGACAATACCCCCGGACAGGGCCAACCAGGCAGGATATAACCCCACCCACTTTGCCAAAGCACAGCCCCCACACCACTAGAGGGATATCCGCAGAACACCAACTTACTACCCTGAGATAAGGCTGAGTATAGCCCATTGAGATTACCTCCACCGTACAAGCCAGAGGGTGTGTTGACCCGGACAGGAAGATGACGTCAGTGACTCAACCCACTCAAGTGAGGATTGTGAAGAGATGAGTCTTCAGTAAAGGCTTAAAGGTCAAGACCAAGTATGTGTCTCTCACATGGATTAACAAACCATTCCATAAAAATGTAGCTCTATAGGAGAAAGCCCTGCCCCCAATGATTAACGGGTGGAAGCAATTAAAACCACTGTTCTGAACTAATACCAAACTTTTTAGGGTCCATACACAGATCAGCTACCTAGCTAGCTACACATCCATAGGCATACAATGATTTTTTCCTCCACTACACAATAAACAAGAAAAGAGTTAGGTAGCTACATTACTTCAGCTGCATTGCACGGCAAATATCAGCAAGGGAAGCTAACAACATTGTACATTCAATTTGCAGTAAATGCTTTAGCTAGATTTTTTACATCCACTGTTTCACAAGACGACAGCCTGGTTTGCTGGTTTTCTGAGGAGTCCCTAAAACAACGATTTCATTACAATTTCATACTCATGTCAAAACGACCATAAAGCTAGCTAGCTAGCTGGCTAATGTTAGCTAGTCAGTTAGCTTGCTAAATAGCAATTTTTGTAAATTTTATGATTCATTATGATGTTATAATTACTTACATTTGCTTCCATCCTAGTATTTTTGTCAGCCATCTTTGCTGAAGAAGGTCTCCAGCGTTGGGTCGCACAGCGTCAAAATTCATCATGGAAACCACTCGATATGATTGGTCATCATCGCCCAGCGTTCGCTGCTGGTGATTTGCATAAAGTTGGGAAATGCTGAACTTTTTCCACTGCCTCCCACTCAACGTTTGCGCCGCCCAACGGTCCCCCACACACTCCGCTTCTCACCGTTTTCCTCCCATTGAAAATGAAAGGGAAACAATGTTTCACTGTGCGGTGCTGCCCCTACTGTACAAGGGCCGTTACACGCATATTATGAGAACAATTAAAATGGTTATAAGTGGAGGGCGCTCAACCAACGCTCATCATCATTGAAAAGGAAAAGGTGCAGCGCTAGCTCACCATCATTGAAAAGGAAAAGGTGCAGCGCTAGCTCACCATCATTGAAAAGGAAAAGGTGCAGCGCTAGCTCACCATCATTGAAAAGGAAAAGGTGCAGCGCTAGCTCACCATCATTGAAAAGGAAAAGGTTCAGCGCTAGATCACCATCATTGGCAAAATCCCAAAGTATCCTTTTAAAAACTTGATGTTTTATTTATTTAAGTTAAAAGGTTAACCTTCTGGCCATCAATGTCCTTCATCAGAACCAATCATTGAAATGGCAACATAAATACAGACATTTTTATCTTTTCCTCAGAGGAAACACACACACACATCAGCCAAGACTAGCTATGACGGGTTGTTTTAGTGCAAAACTCTGTTAGGGAATATGTTAGGTAGTATAGGCAGCACACTACAGCTCACTACCACTTCCACACTCCATTTCCCCAGGGGGCAGCAGCAACCGTGTCCAGATGCTGAGCTTGGTTGATAAATCAAATCAAATCTAATTTTATTTGTCACATACACATGGTTAGCAGATGTTAATGCGAGTGTAGCGAAATGCTTGTGCTTCTAGTTCCGACAATGCAGTAATAACCAACAAGTAATCTAGCTAACAATTCCAAAACTACTACCTTATAGACACAAGTGTAAGGGGATAAAGAATATGTACATAAAGATATATGAATGAGTGATGGTACAGAGAGGCATAGGCAAGATACAGTAGATGGTATTGAGTGCAGTATATACATATAAGATGAGTATGTAAACAAAGTGGCATAGTTAAAGTGGCTAGTGATACATGTGTTACATAAAGATGCAGTAGATGATATAGAGTACAGTATATACATATACATATGAGATGAATAATGTAGGGTATGTAAACATTATATTAGGTAGCATTGTTTAAAGTGGCTAGTGATATATTTTACATAATTTCCCATCTATTCCCATTATTAAAGTGGCTGGAGTTGAGTCAGTGTGTTGGCAGCAGCCACTCAATGTTAGTGGTGTCTGTTTAACAGTCTGATGGCCTTGAGATAGAAGCTGTTTTTCAGTCTCTCGGTCCCAGCTTTGATGCACCTGTACTGACCTCGCCTTCTGGATGATAGCGGGGTGACCAGGCAGTGGCTCGGGTGGTTGTTGTCCTTGATGATCTTTATGGCCTTCCTGTGACATCGGGTGGTGTAGGTGTCCTGGAGGGCAGGTAGTTTGCCCCCGGTGATGCGTTGTGCAGACCTCACTACCCTCTGGAGAGCCTTACGGTTGTGGGCGGAGCAGTTGCCGTACCAGGCGGTGATACAGCCCGACAGGATGCTCTCGATTGTGCATCTGTAGAAGTTTGTGAGTGCTTTTGGTGACAAGCCGAATTTCTTCAGCCTCCTGAGGTTGAAGAGGCGCTGCTGCGCCTTCTTCACGATGCTGTCTGTGTGGGTGGACCAATTCAGTTTGTCTGTGATGTGTACGCCGAGGAACTTAAAACTTACTACCCTCTCCACTACTGTTCCATCGATGTGGATAGGGGGGTGTTCCCTTTGCTGTTTCCTGAAGTCCACAATCATCTCCTTAGTTTTGTTGACGTTGAGTGTGAGGTTATTTTCCTGACACCACACTCCGAGGGCCCTCACCTCCTCCCTGTAGGCCGTCTCGTCGTTGTTGGTAATCAAGCCTACCACTGTAGTGTCATCCGCAAACTTGATGATTGAGTTGGAGGCGTGCGTGGCCACGCAGTTGTGGGTGAACAGGGAGTACAGGAGAGGGCTCAGAACGCACCCTTGTGGGGCCCCAGTGTTGAGGATCAGCGGGGTGGAAATGTTGTTGCCTACCCTCACCACCTGGGGGCGGCCCGTCAGGAAGTCCAGTACCCAGTTGCACAGGGCGGGGTCGAGACCCAGGGTCTCGAGCTTGATGACGAGCTTGGAGAGCACTATGGTGTTAAATGCCGAGCTGTAGTCGATGAACATTATTCTCACATAGGTATTCCTCTTGTCCAGATGGGTTAGGGCAGTGTGCAGTGTGGTTAAGATTGCATCGTCTGTGGACCTATTTGGGCGGTAAGCAAATTGGAGTGGGTCTAGGCTGTCAGGTAGGGTGGAGGTGAAATGGTCCTTGACTAGTCTCTCAAAGCACTTCATGATGACGGAAGTCGTTTAGCTCAGTTACCTTAGCTTTCTTGGGAACAGGAACAATGGTGGCCCTTTTGAAGCATGTGGGAACAACAGACTGGGATAGGGATTGATTGAATATGTCCGTAAACACACCAGCCAGCTGGTCTGCGCATGCTCTGAGGGCGCGGCTGGGGATGCCGTCTGGGCCTGCAGCCTTGCGAGGGTTGACACGTTTAAATGTTTTCCTCACGTCGGCTGCAGTGAAGGAGAGTCCGCATGTTTTAGTTGCGGGCCGTGTCAGTGGCACTGTATTGTCCTCAAAGCGGGCAAAAAAGTTATTTAGTCTGCCTGGGAGCAAGACATCCTGGTCCGTGACGGGGCTGGTTTTCTTTTTGTAATCCGTGATTGACTGTAGACCCTGCCACATACCTCTTGTGTCTGAGCCGTTGAATTGAGATTCTACTTTGTCTCTATACTGACGCTTAGCTTGTTTGATTGCCTTGCGGAGGGAATAGTTACACTGTTTGTATTCGGTCATGTTTCCGGTCACCTTGCCCTGATTAAAAGCAGTGGTTCGGGCTTTCAGTTTCACACGAATGCTGCCATCAATCCACAGTTTCTGGTTTGGGAAAGTTTTAATCGTTGCTATGGGAACGACATCTTCAACGCACGTTCTAATGAACTCGCTCACCGAATCAGCGTATTCGTCAATGTTGTTGTCTGACGCAATACGAAACATATCCCAGTCCACGTGATGGAAGCAGTCTTGGAGTGTGGAATCAGATTGGTCGGACCAGCGTTGAACAGACCTCAGCACGGGAGCTTCTTGTTTTAAGGCCCTGTAGGCAGGGATCAACAAAATGGAGTCGTGGTCAGCTTTTCCGAAAGGAGGGCGGGGCAGGGCCTTATATGCGTCGCGGAAGTTAGAATAGCAGTGATCCAAGGTTTTTCCAGCCCTGGTTGCGCAATCGATATGCTGATAAAATTTAGAGAGTCTTGTTTTCAGATTAGCCTTGTTAAAATCCCCAGCTACAATGAATGCAGCCTCCGGATAAATGGATTCCAGTTTGCAAAGAGTCAAATAAAGTTCGTTCAGAGCCATCAATGTGTCTGCTTGGCAGGGAATATATACGGCTGTGATTATAATCGAAGAGAATTCCCTTGGTAGATAATGCGGTCGACATTTGATTGTGAGGAATTCTAAATCAGGTGAACAGAAGGGCTTGAGTACCTGTATGTTGTTATGATCACACCACGTCACGTTAACCATGAAGCATACGCCCCCGCCCTTCTTCTTACCAGAAAGATGTTTGTTTCTGTCTGCGCGATCCTTTGAGAAACCAGCTGGCTGCACCGACTCCGATAGCGTCTCTCCAGTGAGCCATGTTTCCGTGAAGCAAAGAGTGTTACAGTCTCTGATGTCCCTATGGAATGCTTCCCTTGCTCGGATTTCATCAACCTTGTTGTCAAGAGACTGGACATTGGCGAGAAGAATGCTAGGGAGTGGTGCACAATGTGCCCGTCTCCGGAGTCTGACCAGAATACCGCTCCGTTTCCCCCTTTTACGAAGTCGTTTTTTTGGGTCGCTGGCTGGGATCCATTCCGTTGTCCTGGGTGAAAGGCAGAACACAGGATCCGCTTCGCGAAAGTCATATTCTTGGTCGTACTGATGGTGAGTTGACGCTGCTCTTATGTTCAGTAGTTCTTCTCGACTGTATGTAATGAAACCTAAGATGACCTGGGGTACCAATGTAAGAAATAACACGTAAAAAAAACAAAAAACGGCATAGTTTCCTAGGAACGCGAAGCGTGAAGCCGCCTCGCTTCCATCTCTGTCGGCGCACATTAGGTGCTGACAATTAAGTGGGTGATCAAGCAGAGTGGGAGCTTGGAGAATCGTGAGGCTGCTGGTTGGTTTGGTGGCCATGCGGCCTTTTGTTTTGATTTTGAATCTTTAGTTTAGGCATGCCAGTTTGCATTTTTATTTTTGTATATATGGTTTCCGTCACTATCTGAACCTAATAATCCGTTTGGGCTGGCCGACCCAAAGGATTTAAGACAGAGCTGAGCCTGGACCTAAGGTTGCTGTCTCCCTGGGCACATGTACATTCAACATCTGGTCGCATATGTTGATTTCACACATAAATGCACACATTCATTCAGGTTACAGATCATGTAACTAGGCCTAGGACCCCTACACTTAGCAAGTGCAAAAATATTAGTAGGCTTGTTATTGGTTTTGTAACGCCTCCCTAACCCTCCTCACCCAGCTTGACCTGGCTATGTAAGTGTGTGATTTTGTGGATTGTGTGTGTGTCTCCCTCACCGGGCCATGCTCCCTGAAGCGCTTAAACGCACTGCAGCAGGCCAGAGTCAGATCTAGGATGCTTTTTCTTACAGATACTTAATCACACTTAATTGTGCTTGCCTGGCGCAACGGAACCAACGCAATATATCCCAAAAGTGCACACCCAGGTGTGTCCATCTGGCACTCAAAGCAAGCTCAATGAAACGCTCAAAGTTTTAGAAAGAAAACAAACACTATTTGAGCCCAGGTGTGCAGCAGAGCAGCCCAGGTGTGCAGCAGAGCAGCCCAGGTGTGCAGCAGAGCAGCCCAGGTGTGCAGCAGAGCAGCCCACTGCATCCCAGGCTGGTCACTTCAGACTCTGCTCACTGCAGAGGTTGCATCAGTCCACTCCGTATTATAGAAGTAGTAAGTGTTTATTTATTTTTTTCCTTTATTTCGACTGGGAGTCATGCTGAGACCAAGCCCACTGGACACACATGTCAATTCAGCATCTATTCAACATTGGTTCAACATAATTTCTTTGAAATTACCTTGATTCAACAAGTGTGTGCCCAGTGGGATAAGGCTCTTTCACCGATGAGCCCTGTATGCACATCAATACACACATGTAAGGTCTGGACTAGAGGTCGACCGATTAATCGGCATGGCACATATTTTTTACATGGCACATATTGCACTTTTACTTTCTTCTCCAACACTGTGTTTTTGCATTAATTAAACCAAATTGAACATGTTTCATTAATTATTTGAGACTAAATTGATTTTATTTATGTATTATATTAAAGTAAATTATATTAAAGTAAAAATAAAAGTGTTCAATCAGTATTGTTGTAATTGTCATTATTACAAATATATATATATAAATCGTCCGATTAATCGGTATAGGCTTTTTTTGGTCATCCAATAATCGGTATCGGCGTTGAATAATCATTATTCGGTCGACCACTAGTCTGAACACACACACACAAAGCGCATAAACTTATGCATATACACACGCATGCAAACACACACTTCAGCTAAGAAAGTAGACACAGACCCAGTAATATCCACACACTCAGATGGCTCACTCTATGGGAAAGGACTTACCTGTTAGTAGAGGGAGAGGAGAGGAAAGGAGAGGAAAGGAGGGGTCCATTCACATAAAAAGAGAAAAATGATATTAGTAACAATGCAACTACAAGGCCAATCTGCTATCTACTACTGTACATGTTATATAGCTGTTTTAATAAGTAGCTAACAGTATGGCGCTAATTCAGAATGGGGCTAAGCCAGGGGGACAGAGTTCTGTCATAACTTGCAGCGTCAAGCTCAATTATTTATTTCTAAGGACTTTGAACTCTGATAGAATAGCTAGGTACACAAAGACAAAGGTTGAGTCCCAAAGGGAAAAATATTGCCTACAGTACATTCTGCATTACTTTGACCAGGGACCAAATGGCAACATATTGCCTACAGTAGTGCATTAAATTAGATTTAACTAGGAAAGTCAGTTAAGAACAAATTCTTATTTACAATGACAGTAGGCCAAACCCAGACGACACTGGGCCAATTGTGCACCACTCCCAATAACGGCCAGATGTGATGCAGACTGGATTTGAACCAGAGACTGCAGTGACACCTCTTGACCTGAGAGGCAGTGACACCTCTTGACCTGAGAGGCAGTGCCTTAGACCGCTGCGCCACTTCAGAGTGTTACTTTGACAAGGGGCCAAAGGGCATTGCAAAATGAATGTACACTACGTGTTATTCAATAATTTCATCCAAACTGTTTGCTCGCATCAATGAGCGTCTGCGTAGCCAGGCGCTAAAATAGAACTTGGTTCTATTTTAGACGCGCTGCAAGTCCCGCGAGTCCCGTGCTGCAACCCCGCGCTGCAAGACCTGCCCCCAAAAGAATACAGTTGGTTCACAGTTCTGGTATTTTAACCTGCGTTTCATGAATGCGTCTGGTGGGGATAGACAAGATCAACACATGCACATGGAGCACGCAGAGGCACGCGCAAAGCCGGTTTGGTCAGCATTTTAGTCTACACATGTTCTAAGTTAATGTACACTGAGTGTACAAAACATTAAGAACGCCTTCTTAATATTGAGTTGCAACCCCCCCCCCACCCCACCCCTTTTGCCATTAGAGCAGCCTCCATTTGTCAGGGCATGGACTCTACAAGATGATGTCGAAAGCGTTCCACAGGGATGCTGGCCCATGTTGACTCAAATAATTCCCACAGTTGTGTGAAGTTGGCTGGATGTCCTTTGGGTGGTGGACCATTCTTGATTCCCAGTGTGAAAACCCCAGCAGCATTGCAGTTCTTGACACACTCAAACCGATACGCCTGGCACCTACTACCATACCCATCATGCCCATTCACCCTCTGAATGGCACACATACACAATCCATGTCTCAATTGTCTCAAGGCTTAGAAATCCTTATTCAACCCGTCTCCTCCCCTTCATCTACCCTCATGGAAGTGGATTTAACATTAACAAGGGATCATAGATTTCATCTGTATTCACCTGTTCAGTCTATCATCGAAAGAGCAGGTGTTCATAATGTTTTGTACACTCAGTGTACTTTAAAACACTTTTGTGTAAAGAGCCACTTAGAACGTTTGGTAAAAGCTAACCATACCAGTCAGCTATTAATGTACTATAGTGGTGTTTGAAAGACAGAGAGAGCCATGGTCAGAATGAAGTGAAAGAGACCAAAGGGACGCAGTGTCATGACCACACACTCATTCTGTGGAAAAAAGAGAGGTCCCTTCTGATAATCAAAAACAGACCCAGCGAGAGGGAGAAAGATAGCGAGAGAGGGGGAGAAAGAGAGATGGAAAGAGAGAGAGCGAGAGAGAGAGAGACAGGGGTGGGGAAGGGGCAAAGCTCTGTGAGGTTGGTTGGAATGAGTGTCAGTTGATATATGGACATGTCTTTGTTGGACGAAGTATGAGAATGGGCCTCTATTCTTTCAACATGGCCGCAACCCAGCTATCTTCACTTCTCCTTCTCCTCTCTCTATCCCTCATTATTTCTCTCTCTTTTTCAAATCTCTGCCTGAAACAAAATAACACTTTTAATCTCAATTCATTTTGCTGCCCTTAAATCATAAAAAGACCATGAGTCTGTCAACAGAGGAGGAAAGAGCCAGAGGACACATAACAGACACTGTTTCTAACTAGAAAGTGAAAGAACAGAACAGACTACAAGAGAATGGGAACTCACAATCTGAGTGAAAACTGTGCAGGGAGAACAACAGTAAACATAAACGGCATGGCAACAGCAATCAAAATATGACAAACCATTTTTGTGCAAACTGCAGACCCAGCCTTTTTAAATATCCACAGGGGTTTCATTTTTTTTTTTTACTTACTTCAAACAAGCAGACATCTGCCTCAGCACCAGGTATTTTCCTCTGGAATAACCGTGCATGTATGCCAAACTAACCTGTCAGCCTCTACGAAATGTTGACAGGCCATCAGATGCCAAACTAACCTGTCAGCCTCTACGAAATGTTGACAGGCCATCAGATGCCAAACTAACCTGTCAGCCTCTACGAAATGTTGACAGGCCATCAGATGCCAAACTAACCTGTCAGCCTCTACGAAATGTTGACAGGCCATCAGATGCCAAACCAATCCGTCAGCCTCTACGAAATGTTGACAGGCCATCAGATGCCAAACTAACCTGTCAGCCTCTACGAAATGTTGACAGGCCATCAGATGCCAAACTAACCTGTCAGCCTCTACGAAATGTTGACAGGCCATCAGATGCCAAACTAACCTGTCAGCCTCTACGAAATGTTGACAGGCCATCAGATGCCAAACTAACCTGTCAGCTTCTACGAAATGTTGACAGGCCATCAGATGCCAAACTAACCTGTCAGCCTCTACGAAATGTTGACAGGCCATCAGATGCCAAACCAATCCGTCATCCTCTACGAAATGTTGACAGGCCATCAGATGCCAAACCAATCCGTCATCCTCTACAAAATGTTGACAGGCCATCAGATGCCAAACTAACCTGTCAGCCTCTACGAAATGTTGACAGGCCATCAGATGCCAAACTAACCTGTCAGCCTCTACGAAATGTTGACAGGCCATCAGATGCCAAACCAATCCGTCATCCTCTACAAAATGTTGACAGGCCATCAGATGCCAAACCAATCCGTCAGCCTCTACGAAATGTTGACAGGCCACCAGATGCCAAACCAATCCGTCAGCCTCTACGAAATGTTGACAGGCCATCAGATGCCAAACCAATCCGTCATCCTCTACGAAATGTTGACAGGCCATGAGATGCCAAACCAATCCGTCATCCTCTACGAAATGTACAAGACAGGCCAGCAGATGCCAAACCAACCCGTCAGCCTCTACAAAATGTTGACAGGCCATCAGATGCCAAACCAATCCGTCAGCCTCTACAAAATGTTGACAGGCCATCAGATGCCAAACCAATCCGTCATCCTCTACGAAATGTTGACAGGACATCAGATGCCAAACCAATCCGTCATCCTCTACGAAAAGTTGACAGGACATCAGATGCCAAACCAATCCGTCAGCCTCTACGAAATGTTGACAGGCCATCAGCTGCCAAACCAATCCGTCATCCTTTACGAAATGATGACAGGCCATCAGATGCCAAACCAATCCGTCAGCCTCTACGAAATGTTGACAGGCCATCAGATGCCAAACCAATCCGTCAGCCTCTACGAAATGTTGACAGGACATCAGATGCCAAACCAATCCGTCATCCTCTACGAAATGTACAAGACAGGCCAGCAGATGCCAAACCAATCCGTCAGCCTCTACGAAATGTTGACAAGCCATCAGATGCCAAACCAATCCGTCATCCTCTACGAAATGTTGACAGGCCATCAGATGCCAAACTAACCTGTCAGCCTCTACGAAATGTTGACAGGCCATCAGATGCCAAACCAATCCGTCAGCCTCTACGAAATGTTGACAGGCCATCAGATGCCAAACCAATCCGTCAGCCTCTATGAAATGTTGACAGGCCATCAGATGCCAAACCAATCCGTCATCCTCTACGAAATGTTGACAGGCCATCAGATGCCAAACCAATCCGTCATCCTCTACGAAATGTTGACAGGCCATCAGATGCCAAACCAATCCGTCAGCCTCTACGAAATGTTGACAGGCCATCAGATGCCAAACTAACCTGTCAGCCGTTACGAAATGATGACAGGCCATCAGATGCCAAACCAATCCGTCAGCCTCTACGAAATGTTGACAGGCCATCAGATGCCAAACCAATCCATCAGCCTCTACGAAATGTTGACAGGCCATCAGATGCCAAACTAACCTGTCAGCCTCTATGAAATGTTGACAGGCCATCAGATGCCAAACTAACCTGTCAGCCTCTACGAAATGTTGACAGGACATCAGATGCCAAACCATTCCGTCAGCCTCTACGAAATGTTGACAGGCCATCAGATGCCAAACCAATCCGTCATCCGTTACGAAATGATGACAGGCCATCAGATGCCAAACCAATCCGTCAGCCTCTACGAAATGTTGACAGGCCATCAGATGCCAAACCAATCCGTCAGCCTCTACGAAATGTTGACAGGCCATCAGATGCCAAACTAACCTGTCAGCCTCTATGAAATGTTGACAGGCCATCAGATGCCAAACTAACCTGTCAGCCTCTACGAAATGTTGACAGGCCATCAGATGCCAAACTAACCTGTCAGCCTCTACGAAATGTTGACAGGCCATCAGATGCCAAACTAACCTGTCAGCCTCTACGAAATGTTGACAGGCCATCAGATGCCAAACTAACCTGTCAGCCTCTACGAAATGTTGACAGGCCATCAGATGCCAAACTAACCTGTCAGCCTCTACGAAATGTTGACAGGCCATCAGATGCCAAACTAACCTGTCAGCCTCTACGAAATGTTGACAGGCCATCAGATGCCAAACTAACCTGTCAGCCTCTACGAAATGTTGACAGGCCATCAGATGCCAAACTAACCTGTCAGCCTCTATGAAATGTTGACAGGCCATCAGATGCCAAACTAACCTGTCAGCCTCTACGAAATGTTGACAGGCCATCAGATGCCAAACTAACCTGTCAGCCTCTATGAAATGTTGACAGGCCATCAGATGCCAAACTAACCTGTCAGCCTCTACGAAATGTTGACAGGCTATCAGATGCCAAACTAACCTGTCAGCCTCTACGACATGTTGACAGGCCATCAGATGCCAAACTAACCTGTCAGCCTCTACGAAATGTTGACAGGCCATCAGATGCCAAACTAACCTGTCAGCCTCTACGAAATGTTGACAGGCCATCAGATGCCAAACTAACCTGTCAGCCTCTACGAAATGTTGACAGGCCATCAGATGCCAAACTAACCTGTCAGCCTCTACGAAATGTTGACAGGCCATCAGATGCCAAACCAATCCGTCAGCCTCTACGAAATGTTGACAGGCCATCAGATGCCAAACTAACCTGTCAGCCTCTACGAAATGTTGACAGGCCATCAGATGCCAAACTAACCTGTCAGCCTCTACGAAATGTTGACAGGCCATCAGATGCCAAACCAATCCGTCATCCGTTACGAAATGATGACAGGCCATCAGATGCCAAACCAATCCGTCAGCCTCTACGAAATGTTGACAGGCCATCAGATGCCAAACCAATCCGTCAGCCTCTACGAAATGTTGACAGGCCATCAGATGCCAAACTAACCTGTCAGCCTCTATGAAATGTTGACAGGCCATCAGATGCCAAACTAACCTGTCAGCCTCTACGAAATGTTGACAGGCCATCAGATGCCAAACTAACCTGTCAGCCTCTACGAAATGTTGACAGGCCATCAGATGCCAAACTAACCTGTCAGCCTCTACGAAATGTTGACAGGCCATCAGATGCCAAACTAACCTGTCAGCCTCTACGAAATGTTGACAGGCCATCAGATGCCAAACTAACCTGTCAGCCTCTACGAAATGTTGACAGGCCATCAGATGCCAAACTAACCTGTCAGCCTCTACGAAATGTTGACAGGCCATCAGATGCCAAACTAACCTGTCAGCCTCTACGAAATGTTGACAGGCCATCAGATGCCAAACTAACCTGTCAGCCTCTATGAAATGTTGACAGGCCATCAGATGCCAAACTAACCTGTCAGCCTCTACGAAATGTTGACAGGCCATCAGATGCCAAACTAACCTGTCAGCCTCTATGAAATGTTGACAGGCCATCAGATGCCAAACTAACCTGTCAGCCTCTACGAAATGTTGACAGGCTATCAGATGCCAAACTAACCTGTCAGCCTCTACGACATGTTGACAGGCCATCAGATGCCAAACTAACCTGTCAGCCTCTACGAAATGTTGACAGGCCATCAGATGCCAAACTAACCTGTCAGCCTCTACGAAATGTTGACAGGCCATCAGATGCCAAACTAACCTGTCAGCCTCTACGAAATGTTGACAGGCCATCAGATGCCAAACTAACCTGTCAGCCTCTACGAAATGTTGACAGGCCATCAGATGCCAAACCAATCCGTCAGCCTCTACGAAATGTTGACAGGCCATCAGATGCCAAACTAACCTGTCAGCCTCTACGAAATGTTGACAGGCCATCAGATGCCAAACTAACCTGTCAGCCTCTACGAAATGTTGACAGGCCATCAGATGCCAAACTAACCTGTCAGCCTCTACGAAATGTTGACAGGCCATCAGATGCCAAACTAACCTGTCAGCTTCTACGAAATGTTGACAGGCCATCAGATGCCAAACTAACCTGTCAGCCTCTACGAAATGTTGACAGGCCATCAGATGCCAAACCAATCCGTCATCCTCTACGAAATGTTGACAGGCCATCAGATGCCAAACCAATCCGTCATCCTCTACAAAATGTTGACAGGCCATCAGATGCCAAACCAATCCGTCAGCCTCTACGAAATGTTGACAGGCCATCAGATGCCAAACCAATCCGTCAGCCTCTACGAAATGTTGACAGGCCATCAGATGCCAAACCAATCCGTCATCCTCTACGAAATGTTGACAGGCCATGAGATGCCAAACCAATCCGTCATCCTCTACGAAATGTTGACAGGCCATCAGATGCCAAACCAATCCGTCATCCTCTACGAAATGTACAAGACAGGCCAGCAGATGCCAAACCAATCCGTCAGCCTCTACGAAATGTTGACAGGCCATCAGATGCCAAACCAATCCGTCAGCCTCTACGAAATGTTGACAGGCCATCAGATGCCAAACCAATCCGTCATCCTCTACGAAATGTTGACAGGCCATCAGATGCCAAACCAATCCGTCAGCCTCTACGAAATGTTGACAGGCCATCAGATGCCAAACCAATCCGTCAGCCTCTACGAAATGTTGACAGGCCATCAGATGCCAAACCAATCCGTCAGCCTCTACGAAATGTTGACAGGACATCAGATGCCAAACCAATCCGTCAGCCTCTACGAAATGTTGACAGGACATCAGATGCCAAACCAATCTGTCATCCTCTACGAAATGTTGACAAGGAATAAGATGCCAAACCAATCCGTCAGCCTCTACGAAATGTTGACAGGACATTGGATTCCAAACCAATCCGTCAGCCTTTACGGAATGTTGACAGGACATTGGATTCCAAACCAATCTGTCAGCCACTACGAAATGTTGACAGGACATTGGAGGACACAACGGACTATCACATGCATATAATGAAGGCCAATAAGGGGAGGTCCGGATTTAAGGAATGGGGGCGATTTAAGAAATAGCACCCTATTCCCTACATTGTGCACCTAGGGCCCTGGTCAAAAGGGAATATAGGGAATATGGTGCAATTTGAGACGCAGCTGGGAATCCAGAGAGTTCACATCAGGATAACAGATAGCAGACTGGAGGACATCAACAGTTACCCTCCAGTGATTCAGACCCTCAGCCTCAACAACATGTTTTCCTCTCCTTCGTCACGTATTCTCTTTCTTCAGATCAGGGCACATCATTTGATTGGTTAAATGCCCCCTTCAAATCGAATTACCTTGATGTGGCCTAATCTTTCTGTCTTTCATTCTACCTGTCTGACAACTTCTCTCGGAGGACATAGACAAACAGAGCCTTTCTCTCTGCATGGGAGACCCAAGTAATCAGTTAGGCATACAGGGGTTTGCGTAACCTGGTTCCAGATCTCTTTGTGCTGTCTTGTCAACTAGTGATGTGCAGATCGCTAAGAACAAGTATTTTTACTGACTCGAGAGTCATTGTTCATTCGAGCCGAGAGACTCATTAGTTTTAGTTGTTTATTTGACCTGCTGGCCGCAATAAATACAACAGGATTAATACATGCTCCTCCGGCTAAGGAGGCTCCAGAGATGTGCTCCCACCACCAACTGTCTATCACATGCACGCAGGAAAATAGATCAACTAAAAACACATAGCCTACAGCCAGCATCTGCTCAACAAGCTCGAACTCTAGAACGAATCGTTTTGTGAGGACTGCTGCAGTTCGCAAACGATATTGTGCTAATCTCCCTCGCTGCAGTCAAGCAACTGCATTCCACCAAGAGTTGTTCACAATCTAGTCCAGTTGTTGCCACAAATAGACCTTGTTTCAAAGGTATCAAGAAGTAATCTTATTTGTCTGACTAGCAATCCCAAATGTACATTGTTTGAAGCACACTTGAAGCACAAGTCTCAGTCACAAATGACACCTCCAATAAGCCCCCTATGGTGAACGAGAGGCTTGCAGAAACATGATTCTTTAGAGTTTTTAGTTCATCGTTTGCCGGTAGGGGGTCCTGCGTGCTCTGAATCAAATGAACGGAATTAGTCAAAAGATTTGTTCTTTTGACTGAATAAGTTGAACAGAGTCAGTAAAAACAGTTAAACTATTGCCAACTGGTCCTCCCAGGTGGCGCAGTGGTTAAGGGTGCTGTACTGCAGCGCCAGCTGTGCCACCAGAGACTCTGGGTTCTCGACCAGGCTCTGTCACAACCGTCCATGACCGGGAGGTCTGTGGGGCGATGCACAATTGGCCCAGCGTCGTCCAGGTTAGGGAGGGCTTGGCCGGCAGGGATATCCTTGACTCATCGCGCACCAGCGACTCCTGTGGCGGGCTGGGCGCAGTGCGCGCTAACTAAGGTTGCCAGGTGCACAGTGTTTCCTCCGACACATTGGTGCAGCTGGCTTCCCGGGTTGGATGCGCGCTGTATTAAGAAGCAGTGCGGCTTGGTTGGGTTGTGTATCGGAGGATGCATGACTTTCAACCTTCGTCTCTCCTGAGTCTGTACGGGAGTTGTAGCGATGAGACAAGATAGTAGCTACAAAAAAAAACTATTGGATACCATGAAATTGGCGAGAAAAAAGGGGTAAAATTAAAAACTCTTGCCAACTGCAAAATTTATTGTCACATGACCAGGCTAGGGTCCCTGAGCTTCCTGAACCTGGATCTATGTGTACTGTATAGTCAGAGATATAACTTGGAGGTCAAAAGTATTGTGCTATATACAACGCCTTCGGAAAGATTTCAGACACCTTGACTTTTTCCACATTTGGTAACGTTACTCCCTTATTTCAAAATGTATTAAATAAAAAAAAATCCTCATCAATCCACACAACACCCTATAATGACAAAGCGAAAACAGGTTTTTAGGCTTTTTTTGTTTTTTTTTTGCAAATGTATACCTTATTTTTTTATGTAAGTATTCAGACCCTTCGCTATAAGACTCGAAATTGAGCTCAGGTGCATCCTGTTTCCATTGATCATCCGTGAGATGTTTCTACAACTTGACTGGAGTCCACCTGTGGTAAATTCTATTGATTGGACATGATTTGGAAAGGCACACACCTGTCTATATCAGGTCCCATCAGTTGACAGTGCATGTCAGAGCAAAAACAAAGCCATGAGGTCGCAGGAATTGTCTGTAGAGCTCAGTGACAGGATTGTGTTGAGGCACAGATCTGGGGAAGGGTACCAAAAAATGTCTGAAGCATTGAAGGTCTTCATTCTTAAATGGAAGAAGTTTGGTACCAACAAGACTCTTCCTAGAGCTGGCCGCCCGGCCAAACTAAGCAATCGGGGGAGAAGGGCCTTGGTGAGAGAAGTGACCAAGAACGAGCTCCAGAGTTTCTCTGTGGAGATGGGAGAACCTTCCAGAAGGACAACTATCTCTGCAGCCCTCAAACAATCAGGCCTTTATGGTAGAGTGGCCAGACGGAAGCCACTCCTCAGTAAAAGCCACATGACAGCCCGCTTGGAGTTTGCCAAAAGGCACCTAAAGGACTTTCAGACCATGAGAAACAACATTCTCTCTTCTGATGAAACCAAGACGGAACGCTTTGGCCTGAATGCCAAGTGTCATGTCTGGAGGAAACCTGACACCATCCCTACGGTGAAGCATGGTGGTGGCAGCATCATGCTGTGGGGATGTTTTTCAGCAGCAGGGACTAGGAGACTAGTCAGGATCGGGGGAAAGATGAAAGGAACAAAGTACAGAGAAATCCTTGATGAAAACCTGCGCTCAGGACCTCAGACTGGGGTGAAGGTTCACCTTCTAACAGGACAACGACCCTAAGCACACAGCCAAGAAAACACAGGAGTGGCTTCTGGACAAGTCTCTGAATGTCCTTGAGTGGCCCAGCCAGAGCCCAGACTTGAACACGATCAACCATCTTTGGAGAGATTTGAAAATAGCTGTAAAGCGATGCTCCCCATCCAACCTGACAGAGCTTGAGAGGATCTGCAGAGAAGAATGGGAGAAACTCCCAAAATACAGGTGTGCCAAGGTTGTAGCGTTATATCCAAGAAGACTCAAGGCTGTAATCTCTTCCAAAGGTACTTCAACAAAGTACTGAGTAAAGAGACTGAATACTTATGTAAATGTGACATTTCAGTTGTTGTTTTTGCTTTGTCATTCTGGGGTATGGTGTGTAGATTGATGAGAGAAAAAACAATTTAATAAATTATAGAATAAGGCTGCAACGTAACAAAATGTGCCCAATAACCATCAATAGTAAAGGTACTAGTGTATTAGTCAATAGGAACACTGATACCAAGACATAATGGTATAACAGGCTTGACTATCTTTCTGCCAGCGTACAGGCTTCGTAGTTTTTCCATAGAACATTGCATGCTAACACTTTGCCAACTGCTCTGAAAGGTCCAACTGAGGTCAATTAGTTTGTTCCAAAACAAATTAATCTCGTCCAAATCTATCTCCGCTTGACTGTTTTCTTTCATTTGTCATCTGCTGAGAAATGTTAACTATGAAAAGTGAAATATGTAAATAAGGAGTATCAATCCCACATGATTTATCCTAGATTATGATATCCTTGTACCAGAGGCTTCATGCACCCTATATTTTTTTGAGTGCACACTGATGGCCAAATGTCATATATTTGAGGGAATTATGCATAAAGGAAACAACATCTTCAATCAGCTTATATTTCCAGTGGATAAATCTTGAATTGGCATGCATGATGCCCAAGCCTGATACCATTTTAAGTCCCAAATGGCATCCTTTTCTCAACATAGTGCACAGGAATCAGCTTCCAGTTGGGATGCAAACCAAGTGTATCAGTTCTAGACTAGTGGCCCGTTCATATGAAGCATCATAAGTGTCTGTATTCTAAGTGTTGGCCTAGCTGTGACGTCCGCTGTAGTCATTGTGGTGAAGAAGTGGCTAGGTACTTTGGCATAACTGCTTCTGGCTGTGGGGGGTTGAGCAGCGGCCAATTACAAGTAGCTCTCTCACGATGAAGTGCTTTTTTTGCTTCTCTTTCTCTCTATCCATTTATCTCCCTCTCTCTATTACTCTCTCTCCCGCCCTTTCTTTGATGCTCACTCTTTCTCAAACACACTATCAGTATCCACAATGTGTTGGTTGTTGCCACTCCGATGAAGTGTTTATGTCCTGAGCAGATAGAAAGGAGGGAGGGAGAGCCAGAGAGATACAGAGACAACAGAACGGCGCCCTTTTCCTCTCCACAAGGAAGCTGGCCCAGTGTACAGGACGGGAGTTTGTGTGTGGGTGTGTGGAAGTAGTATCACTGCTGATTATAATGGCAGAAATCAGTGAATGTCAAACAACCAGCTAGCGCTGAACACACACTATCACTCTCTCTCTCTCTCTCTCTTTCTTTCTGTCACTCTCTCTCTCTCAACACAGGACTCTAAAACATCTCCATGTACGTCTAAGACTACCCATGCAGTACATACACACATTGAAGGGTATTTTTTAATTACGTTACTTACATTGACGCCCAGATTTTTCACCTAGTCATCTCTGGGATTCAAACTAGCGACCTTCCTGTTCCTGGCCCAATGCTCTTAACCACTAGGCTACCTTACTGCCACCTCCCTTAAAACATACAGTAGCAAAGTTCGGACACACCTGCTCATTGAAGGGTTTTTCTTTGTTTTTACTATTTTCTACATTGTAGAATAATAGTGAAGACATCAAAACTATGAAATAACACATGAATCATGTAGTAACCCAAAGAAAGTGTTAAACAAATCAAAGTATATTTTATTTTTGAGATTCTTCAAAGTAGCCACCCTTTGCCTTGATGACAACTTGGCATTCTCTCAACCTTACACCTCACACCTTAACAGGTGCGCCTTGTTAAAAGTTAATTTGTGGAATTTCTTTCCTTCTTATTAATGTGTTTGTGCCAATCAGTTGTGTTGTGACAAGTTATGGTTAGTATCCATCATTAATTTAAGACATGAAGGTTAGTCAATGCGGAACATTTCAAGAACTTTTAAAGTTTCTTCAAGTGCAGTCGCAAAAACCATCAAGCGCTATGATGAAACTGGCTCTCATGAGGACCGCCACAGGAAAGCAAGACCCAGAGTTACCTCTGCTGCAGAGGATACGTTCATTAGAGTTACCAGCCTCAGAAATTGCAGCCCAAATAAATTCTTCAAGAGTAAAAGACACATCTCAACATCAACTGTTCAGAGGAAAATGTGAATCAGACCTTCATGGTCAAATTGCTGCAAAGAAACCACTACAAAAGGACACCAATAAGAAGAAGACTTGCTTGGGCCAAGAAACACGAGCAATGGACATTAGACTGGTGGAAATCTGTCTTTTGGTCTGATGAGTCCAAATTTGAGATTTTTAGTTCCAACCGCTGTGTCTTTGTGAGACGCAGAGTAAGTGAACGGATGATCTCACCATGTGTGGTTCTAACCGTGATGCACGGAGGAGGAGGTGTGATGGTGTGGCAGTGCTTTGCTGGTGACTCTGAATCTGATTTATTTAGAATTCAAGGCACACTTAACCAGCATGGGTACCACAGCATTCTGCAGTGATACGCCATCCCATCTGGTTTGCGCTTAGTGGGACTATCATTTGCTGCATCAGATGAACTAACCTCCACAATCACCCAGCCTCAACCCAACTGAGATGTTTTGGGATGAGTTGAAGCAAAAGCACCCAACAAGTGCTCAGCATATGTGGGAACTACTTCCAAACTGTTGGGAAAGCATTTATCATGAAACTGGTTCAGAGAATGCCAAGAGTGTGCAAAGCTGTCATCAATGCAAAATAAAAAATACATTTTGATTTGTTTAACACTTTTTTGGTTACTATATGATTCCATATGTGTTATTTCATAGTTTTAATGTCTTCACTAATTTTCTACAATGTAGAAAATAGTCCAAATAAAGAAAACCCCTCGAATGAGTAGGTGTGAACTTTTGACTGGTACTGGATATCACACTCCCAGTTTTACAACAAGCTGTGGTTGATGTTTTGGCTATAGATTTCTCACTTTCTCTAATGGGGAGAAAAGGGAAGCCAAAGTAGTGAGTGGGAGGATTCAGACAGTGGGCGGGGTTGACATTTGGTTCTCACTCCAGAACTCCTCTTGAAATATATGTCCCTCAGGACATTTTAATGCATTCATGTCAGAGTACAGTATGTGTCCCTCAGGACATTTGAATATATTCATCTCAGAGTACAGTATGTGTCCCTCAGGACATTTCAATGCATTCATCTCAGAGTACAGTATGTGTCCCTCAGGACATTTGAATATATTCATCTCAGAGTACAGTATGTGTCCCTCAGGACATTTTAATGCATTCATCTCAGAGTACAGTATGTGTCCCTCAGGACATTTCAATAAATTCATCTCAGAGTACAGTATGTGTCCCTCAGGACATGTTAATGCATTCATGTCAGAGTACAGTATGTGCAATGTGCATAGCAGACCTGGGATCCATCCTTATTTGAGACATTCCAAATACACTGAGCGTTGTGTGTTTTTGGGGTTGCGAGATGGGCAGTGCTTACCATTTTTGGACTATTCTACTGGGGAAAGGGAAAGGAGGGAAACCTAGTCGTTTGCACAACTGAATGCATTCAATTGAAATGTGTCTTTTGCATTTAACCCAACCCCTCTGAATCAGAGAGGTGTAGGGGACTGCCTTAATCAACATCATCCTCCCTGGGAGCAGTTGTTGTTGGGGTTAACTGCCTTGCTCAAGGGCAATACAGTTGATTTTTCCACCTTGCCAGCTCAGGGATTCGAACCAGTGACCTTTCGGTTACTGGCCCTATGCTCTTAACCACCAGGATACCTGCCACCCTTAATTGTGCTACTTGTGTTACTTTGTACCAGGAAAACTCCATCAAGTACAGCTTAAGACTTTTAAATTAGTTAAAATAGTATTCAAACTCAGGTCTGCAATTTGCAGAATAGGTAGCCAAGCACTGCAGAAAGAGAGCTCTTCCAGACAGCATTGACCACTGTTGTTGCAAGGAGCTACACTCTCTGGTTGCAAAACAGTTGCTTCTGACAGCTGCGAGTAGAACCCGGTCAGCCAATCAGTTTACTGCACCCTGCAGTTCATCCAGCCAATGTGGAGATGGAATTTAGCTCAGAGTTCCATTTTGTACTGTAGTATGGAGTCCATAGCTGCATCCCAAATGGGACCCTATTCCCTATGGACAAAAGTAGTACACTATATACGGAATAGGATGCTATTTGGGATGCAGGCAAGTGTTTTTGGACACCCACAGAAACTGCTGAACAGCAAAAACTCTAGAGCTGTATAATAGCAAACAGGTGCACAGTAAATCAAGAATAGTTGAAATCACCCCCAAAAAATTGGGTTAAATTGACTTTACTGGGAGTTATCTTAACCCTCAATAGAGTGATACACTCCCTGGAGTTCAATGTTGTATTGGTAAGCAACTCCAGTGTATATTTGGCCTTGTGTTTTAGGTTAATGTCCTGCTGGAAAGTGAATTTAACTCCCAGTGTCCGCTGGAATGGAGAATTAACCTGGATATGCCCCAAACATAATGCTTTGCATTCAAGACATAAAGGTAATTTATTTGCCAAATTTGTTGCAGTTTTACATTAGTGCCTTATTGCAAACAGGATGTATGATTTGGAATATTTTTATTATGTACAGGCTTCCTTCTTTTCACTCTGTCTTTAAGGTTAGTATTGTGGAGTAACTACATCCTCAGTTATTTCCTATCACAGCCATTAAACTCTGTAACTGCTTTAAAGTCACCATTGACCTCATAGTGAAATCCCTGAGCGGTTTCCTTCCTCTCCAGCTAATTAATTAGGAAGGACACCTGTATCTTCGTTGTGACTGGGTGTATTGAGGCACCATCCAAAGTGTAATTAATAACTTCACTATGCTATAAGGGATATTTAATGTCTGCTTTTTATTTTACCCATCTACCAGTAGGTGACCTTCTTGGCAAAGCATTGGAAAACCTCCCTGGTCTTTGGGGTTGAATCTGTGTTTGAAATTCACTGCTCGACTGAAGGCCGCTCCAGATAATTATATGTGATTGGTACAGATGAGGTAGTCATTCACAAAAATGATTTTAAACACTGTTATTGCACACAAAGTGAGTCCATGCAACTTACAGTTGTAGTCAGAAGTTTACACACACAATTTAATCCTAGTAACAATTCCTTGTCTTAGGTCAGTTAGGATCACCACTTTATTTTAAGAATGTGAAATGTCAGAATAATAGTAGAGAGAATGATTTATTTAAGCTTGTACTTCTTTCATCACATTCCCAGTGGGTGAGAAGTTGACATACTCTCAATTATTATTTGGTAGCATTGCCTTTAAATGGTTTAACTTGGGTCAAACATGTCGGGTAGCCTTCCACAAGCTTCCCACAATAAGTTGGGTGAATTTTGGCCCATTCCTCCTGACAGAGCTGGTGTAACTGAGTCAGGTTAGTAGGCCTCCTTGCTCGCACACGCTTTTTCAGTTCTGCCCACAAATGTTCTATAGGGTTGAGGTCAGGGCTTTGTGATGACCACTCCAATACCTTGACTTTGTTGTCCTTAAACCATTTTGCCACAACTTTGGAAGTATAATTGGGGTCATTGTCCATTTGGGAGACACATTTGCGACCAAGATTGAACTTCTTGACTGATGTCTTGATATGTTGCTTCAATATTTCCTCATAATTTACCTACCTCATTAGGCCATCTATTTTGTGAAGTGCACCAGTCCCTCCTGCAGCAAAGCACCCCCACAGCATGATGCTGCCACCACCATGCTTCACGGTTGGGATGGTGTTCTTCGGCTTGCAAGCCTCCCCTTTTTTCCTCCCAACATAATGATGGCCATTATGGCCAAACAGTTCTATTTTTGTTTCATCAGACCAGAGGACATTTCTCCAAAAAGTACGATCTTTGTCCCCATGTGCAGTTGCAAACCATAGTCTGGCTTTTTAATGGCGGTTTTGGAGCAGTGGCTTCTTCCTTACTGAGCGGCCTTTCAGATTATGTCGATATAGGACTGGTTTTACTGTGGATATAGATACTTTTGTCCCTGTTTCCTCCAGCATCTTCACAAGGTCCTTGGCTGTTGTTCTGGGATTTATTTGCACTTTTGGCACCAAAGTACGTTCATCTCTAGGAGACAGAACATGTCTCCTTCCTGAGCATGACGGGTGCATGGTCCAATGGTGTTTATACTTGCGTACTATTGTTTTTTACAGATGAACGTGGTCCCTTCAGGTGTTTGGAAATTGCTCCCAAGGACGAACCAGACTTGTGGAGGTCTACAATTGTTTTTCTGAGGTCTTGGCTGATTTCTTTTGATTTTCCCATGATGTCAAGCAAAGAGGCCCTGGGTTTGAAGGTAGGTCTTGAAATACATCCACATGTACACCTCCACATGTACTCAAATGATGTCAATTAGCCTATCAGAAGCTTCTAAAGCCAATTTTCCAAGCTGTTTAAAGGCACAGTCAACTTATGTATGTAAACTTCTGACCCATTGGAATTGTGATACAGTGATAATCACTGTACAGAAATAATCTTTCTGTAAACAATTGTTGGAAAAATGACTTGTGTCATGCACAAAGTAGATGTCCTAACCAACTTGCCAAAACTATAGTTTGTTAACAAGACATTTGTGCAGTGGTGGAAATACGAGTTTTAATGACTCCAACCTACGTGTATGTAAACTTCCGACTTCAACTGTATATATGACTTGTTAAGCAAATGTTTACCCCTTAACTTATTTAGGCTTGCCATAACAAAGGGGTTGAATACCTATTGACTCAAGACATTTCAGCTTTTCATTTTTAATGAATTTGTAAAAATGTGTAAAAACACAATACCACTTTGACATTATGGGGTATTGTGTGTACAGTATAGGCCATTGACACAACATTTAAATTTAATCAATTTAATTAAATTCAGGCTACAACTCAACAAAATGTGGAAAAAGTCCAAGGGGTGTGAATACTTTCTGAAGCGTGAAACAGGTCTTACCAGTTCATTTAACAAGGCCTCGCCTCAATACAGGTGTAGGATCTTAATTTGAGCCAGTTTGCTACAGCATTAAACAAAAAAAATTCAGCAACAGGAAATGTGAATCAATATGCGGATTATAATTTATTAACGTTTTTGTTGGGGCCGATACATTTTTCGTGAGGGCAATTTTAAGTCAGAAATTTGAAAGTGGAAATTACAAACATCAGAAGGTTTTTGAAACCTCACACTACAAGTTTTACATTTCCTGCAACAGTGTCATCAAATTAAGATCCTACCTCTCCCACCATATGTACCAGATTTGCAGAAAGAAGATGGAAATAAAATGCTTGATTTGTGTCAATGTTTGGGCAAATCTCTCTCTTTAGCATTTTTCTGTGATCTTGATAAATCGTCAGAATCATTAAGATGTTCCTGAACACATGCTGGGCTGACTATCTGAGCTTGTGCTAATGCATTGCAGATGCTCGGGTTCTGTCCCAAATAGCACCCTATTCTCTACTTAGTGCACTACTTTTGACGTAGCCCTATGGGCCCATTTGGGAATAGGGTGCCATTTGGGACGTAAACTTGGTGCTGATGTTGGTAGTCAAGAGGCCAGAGACACGTTGCTGCCAAGCTGACCATTTTGTCCTGGATTGAGAAGAAACGGCTTGTACACCCCCCTCCCCCACCCCACCCCACCACACACACACACACCACATCACAGAAACACAAGACAATTTCATATAATTTCACAAGTCGTCATTCTCATACAGTCTCATACAGTCCTCTCCTCATACAGCTGTGTTCTGCTCTGTGTGTTCTGTTCTATACAGCACCAGGCATGGGTTTGCTGTTTGCTGCGTCATCAGTCACCGGTTGGCAGCTCTGTCCGTGCAGAAACTGACAGCCATTAAACTATCCCGTTCAGTCAAAACAGACAAACCTTAATTCTTTAAAACATCTTGTCTCTGCCAAAGTGTGGCTTGCCTTCCCTGCTGTATGCTATCCAAACCTTCGCAGGGCCTCTAGCACATGGGTTCAAATATTATTCTAAATCATTTTAAATACTTTATCTAGGCTTGATTGAGCTTGCCTGGTGCAATGGATCTGATAGAATAGAGTGCAGACCTGCCACTACAGCCAGACTAGTGCAAACGTTGAAAGCATATAAAATATTTCAAATAGTATTTGAACCCAGGTCTGTGGCACATCAGGAGAAATCTCCCAGAGAGGAGACGGATCAGGTACAACTCCTTCTGGAGCATTCTGGGGGCTCATCCTTCCTAACATATTAACCTGATGCTTGCTACATGTAGCGGCCTGCCTGCCTGCCTGTCTGTTTGCCATCTGCACAATGTCTATTTTCTGCAACATTCATAAACACCCCTATAGGAACGTTTAGGAAAAAACAACCAGCCTATGTGGAGATGTGCTGCATCAGCAGGAGTAAACAACCTGTATATACCTGACCTGTCCAATTCCCTCCCTTCACCTCACAGGAACACATTCAAAGGATTTGCAGCAAGGAGTGATGTGTATTCAGTGGCTACGTCCCAAATGACACCCTATTCCCTATATAGTGCACTACTTTTAAACAGGACCCATAGCCCAACAAGTATCTCTGCTCTCCTTGCAGGATCATCATACGGTAGGTTAAAGTTTAGGCCAGGATTCAAACCAACACAGATTTAACGACCTGCACACAGCGATTGACTTTTAAAGGCCATTTCCTGTTTCCTGAAAACGATCCCAATGTCAGCTGGAGCAGAAATCACCTTTAAAAGTCAAATGCAGGGCCTCCCGAGCGGTGCAGCAGTCTTGAGGAATCACTACAGCCCCGGGTTCGATCCCAGGCTGTGTCATAACCGGTCGTGACCGGGAGACCCATGAGGTGGTGCACAATTGGCCCAGGGGAGGGTTTGGCCGGCTGGGATTTCCTTGTCCCATCGCGCTCTAGCGACTCCTTGTGAGGGGCCGGGCGCCTGCAAGCTGACTTCGGTCGCCAGCTGGACGGTGGTTCCTCCGACACATTGGTGCACTGTGTCAAGAAGCAGTGCGACTTGACAGGGTTGTGTTTTGGAAGACGCATGGCTCTCGACCCTCGCCTCTCCTGAGTTCGTAGGGGAGTTGCAGCGATGGATGAAATTGGAGAGAAAAAAAAGGGGTTAAAAAGTCAAACGCAGAGCACAGGTAACTTTATCTCTGTTTGTTTGAATCCAGCCTCTATGTTCAATTTTGCTAAAGTGCAATACCATTCCAAGTTGGCATTAGCGTGCTGGCCTGAACACAGTCAAAACAGTTAGAACACGGCACAGCTTGCAGCCAGCCGGTCAGTGATGGAAGGAGAGAGAGAGAGAGAGAGAGAGAGAGAGAGAGAGCGAGAGAGAGAGAGAGAGAGAGAGAGAGATGTAGAAGGTGGTTAGTTCGTTTTAGCTCTCATTGGTACTATTATTCGAGTCACAAGCAAGTCTCAAGGTCCAAGTCTCAAGTCGATTCCCAAGTAGAACGGGTCGAGTCTTGAGTCATGTCCATGTCGTGCATTCTAACAGCAAGTCGAGTCGAGTCAAATGTTTTTTCAAGTCAGGTAAAAAAATAAAATCTAGACAGGTAATGAATGACTTGTTGAACTACAAATATTTGTCTATTTATTGAGGCTACCAGACAGCCCTTTTTATTATTTTGTCTACCACACATTTTGATTATGTAATAATTAATTTGAACATTAAATTCCAAATGCAAGCTTCACAAGTAAATTATCAATTTCAAGCAATTTTTACATACCAAGAGACCAGTTGGCCTATGCTAGTAATTGCTGCTTAATGCCTTACTGCTGGTGAGCTTACAAAGTAAAAGTTCATATTCTTGATCAACAAACCATTTTTGGAGTTAAATATTCATTTATGGCAATCCTCTCTCCCAGTGGTGTATAGTATTTAAGTAAAAATACTTTACAGTACTACTTAAGCAGTTTTTTGGGGTATCTGTACTTTACTTTACTATTTATATTTTTGCCAACTTTTACTTTTACTTCACTACATTCCTAAAGAAAATAATGTACTTTTTACTCCATACATTTTCCCTGACACCCAAAAGTACTCGTTACATTTTGACAGGAAAATTGTCCAATTCACACACTTATCAAGAGAACATCCCGGGTCAACCCTACTGCCTCTGATCTAGCAGACTATTTAAACACAAATGCTTAGTTTGGAAATTATGTCTTGAGTGTTGGAGTGTACCCCTGGCTATCCATCAATAAAAATAAAATAAAAAATTGTGCCACCTGGCTTGTTTAATATAAGGAATTTTTTAATGATTTATACTTTCACTTTGGATACTTAAGTATATTTAAAACCAAATACTTTTAGACTTTATACAAGTAGTATTTTACTGGGTGACTTTCACTTTTACTTGAGTCATTTTCTATTAAGGTATCTTTACTTTTACTCAAGTATGACGATTGAGTACTTTTTTCACCACTGCTCTCTCCCTACAATTTGACATTTGCGCTTCACCCGATCCTATTGGTGTACAGCAATCTGTTCGCTAGCTCAGTGGTTTTCAACCTTTTTGACCAACGACTTTCAAAAAGGAGTGGTTCAAAGCTTGCGACCCCGGGGCACACACATGCACGTGCACACAACCGCTGCGCAAATGTCGCCTGTCATTACAGCATTTTCAAAACGCAAGGTACAGAAATAAACTGCATTTTACACCTGCATTTTGAGACCTACATTAGCAGTCAATATCAAATAGGGATATCATGTCACATTGTCACTTCTTTGGAGGCCAGACCAAGCAGGATCATAAGGCCTACCTTCCCAAACTAGGCCAATCTGAAATATGAAAATGATCAATGAAATCACCAGGTAGCCTATTGTTGTGACAAAGACGAGTCTGTAACACATTGCTGAACGTTACTTTATATGGATAATATTAATGTAGGTAGGTTGTCACACCCTGATCCGTTTCACCTGTCTATGTGCTTGTCTCCACCCTGCTCCGCTCCAGGTGTCGCCCATCTTCCCCCATTAACCCCAGTGTATTTATACCTGTTCTGTTTGTCTGTTACCAGTTTGTTTTCTCCGTCAAGCCTACCAAAGTTTTTCCCCTTTCTCAAGTCTTTTTATATAGTGCCTGTTTTCTAGTTTTCCCGGTTTTGACCATTCTGCCTGCCCTGAATGACCTCTGCATGCCCTTGACCTGTCGTTTTGCCTGTCCCTGTTCTAGTAATATACTTTTGTTACTTCGACACTGTCTGCATCTGGGTTTTCCCTAAAACGTGATATAGGCATATTCCATAGGCTTTGCCAGGCAAAACCGGACAAAATAAGACAAGCGCTTTCTGGTCACTAATCTGGATATGTGCAATGCTGATGACTTGTCATTGGTCAACAATCAAGAAGAGCAATTTTTGGTTCTGAAAGACAGATTGACACAAGCATTTGGTACAATGCCATAGGCCTATGGTGGTGATCAGAACGAATAAGCAAAGGTATAAATATAAAATACAAATGGTAGGCTATATGTAGCCTATTAACATATGTATGCAAAAAAATATATTTTCCGATTCAGTTTCACATTTGCAATCCCCAAAAAAACGTCTCACTGCGCTAGCTCACCCGACCTGTGTTGATTGACAGTTCCCTGGTCCATTTAGAGGGCCGAGTGTGCGTTTCACTAGCCAATCTGTTTTTTTGCAAATATGATACTGAGATATCCACAGAGCCTCTGTCACAAAATGAGTGACAAAAAGTTACAAAACCTGTCCAGAAAATGTCAAGTCCTAGCTCGCACATTTAAGACCATTTCATTGGTTTGTTTTCCATCAAGTCGAGTGAGTCTCTAGTCACCAAATTTGTGACTGGAGTCCACACCTCTGGAAAACTCTGCCCATACACCAAGGGCGCTGAGCTAGCGAGCTAAAATGAACGCAACCTGGCAGTCAATCAGCTAAGGATCACCTCTCTGTCTACTTTGATCCCTCTCTTTATTTGCCTCAAAGCCACAGACGAAGACCAAAACATAGAGAGTGAGTCAGATATGCTACTGTAACGGATACGTCACAAATGGTATCCTATTCCCAATATAGTGCACTATTTTTGACCAGAGCCCTACAGGTCTTTTAGAATTACATTTTTTGACCAGGGCCCATTGCGTTGGTTTACACTTTTCGGACTATTCCATAGGTTCTATAGCACCAAACAAGATCGTTAATTATTTGAAAGAAAACAAATAGTATTTGAACCCAGGTCTGAGCAGATCTATAGGGAAGACATTGAGCCCTTACAACAACTCTGAGGTGGCATGGAGCAGGGTGTATTTGGGAACGCTGTGTTCCCTAGGCATGATATCCATCCACTGATTATTGACATGGAGAAAGCAAAATTCAGGCCCCAGGCCTCGGGACTCAGAGTGGAACATTTGAGTCTTGTCTGACGTGTAATAGCCCATGAAATGTTTGTGTGTGAAGGGTGAGACTACAAGTCAGAGAAGGAAACTGGTGACTAAGACGTTCATGAAGAGTGACTGGCCTAACATGGAATAGATCAGGATGGAGAATGCATGGACAGACAGACACACAACAATCATTATCAATCATTGGTTAAGGACATACTGTACGGAGATACTATATATTGCACTACATAGGTAATAGGCTGCCATTTGGGACACAGACACAGTATGCTTTAATGGGATGGGAATATGAGGGTGGCAATAGTTTAGTTATTCAACTGTGCAGGAGTTGTATGTTTGAACTTGGCTGTGCCATTAAAATGAATCATAGCTTTTAAAATATGTGCTTTTTAAAATCATCTGGAAGATATAAGAAAACTGATATTTTGTCTGGTAAACCTTCTCCCTTTTGGCGTACCATGTGTGTGACTTAAGGTACCACAGTGTCCCATAAGACTGGTCAAAAGTAGTGCACTATATAGGGAATAGGGTGCCATTTGGGACTCATTGAGCTATTTAGCACAGTGAAAGATCAACACTGACAACTTTCCTATACACAGTGCTGTATCTACATGCTGACAGAGTCTACTCAACCTTTCAAATCAAACAATCACCACTACACATACTCAATCAAATCAAGCAATTTCCGCAACATTAATGCATTAAAATACTAATATTGTTTTATTTCTTTCTATATTTTTTTCTATATATTTATTTTTTGTACTTTTCCCCCCAATTTCGTGATATCCACTTGATAGTTACAGTCTTGTCCCATCGCTGCAACTCCCGTACGGACACGAGAGAGGCAAAGGTCGAGAGCCATGCGTCCTCCGAAACATGACCCTGCCAAGCCGCACTGCTTCTTGACATACTGCTCGCTTAACCCGGAAGCCAGCCGCACCAATGTGTCGGAGGAAACACTGTACAACTGGCGACCTAAGTCAGCGTGCAGGCGCCGCCAAAAGGAGTTGCTAGAGTCCGATGGGACAAGGACATCCTGGCCAGCCAAACCCTCCCATAACCCGGACGACGCTGGACCAATTGTGCACCATCTCATGGGTCTCACGTTCACGGCCGGCTGCAACACAGTCTGGGATCAAACCCAAGTCTGTAGTGACGCCTCAAGCACTGCAATGCCTTAGACCGCTGCGCCACTCGGTAGCCTCTAATATTGTTATTTTAAGCGCTTGCATTGAAGTAAGAAATTACCGAACTCATGAGTGAATAAGCAGAAAATCCGGAATCTTCCTAACAAGGCTTCTGGAAAGCTTGAGAATTTGGACAAAGTTACCAGAATGTTGTAGTCAAAGAGGGAATAACAACCAACCATGTAGCACCCAATTTGTTCCATCTCGGTTTTCCTTTCAATAAAACAGGATTAGGCTAAGCGGTGTGTTACACTCAAATTGCTCCTGACACAACGCATGCAGGGTTCGAAAGGGCAGACATTTAAAAAAAACTCTTGTTAACATACCCTGCAAGTCTCCGTAGAAATCCAATAACGGTTACGAAGTTAGTTGTCACATTAAGTCAAAGGAAAAGAGTGTGGCAAAGTCTGCATCTCAAATGGGGCCTTATTCCCTATATAGTTAACTACTTTTGAGTCCTGGTCAATAGTAGTCAACGATATAGGGAATAGGGTGCCATTTGGGATACAACCTGTGTTGTTGTGTGACCTGACCACATGGCCTAAGAGGATGTGAACAGAGAGCATTGAACCAGGTTCTGTCCTTAGGTCAGCCGTCGAAGCAGAGGAACATTGAGAAACACTCAATTAGTGGTGACATTAGTAGTCCTCTTCCTACTTTCTATGGAAGTCTATGTCTGCCTCCCAAAAGGCACCTGCGTGTGTCAGTGGGCCATTGCCAGAGGAGAGAGAGAGACATTTGTGCAACAGGTAAAATAATGATATACAACAGACTAACTGGAGACCCAATTCAAAACATGTTGTGTAGTTTGGCTGGTTATCTCACTAGTTAACTATTTTTGCTATTAGCATGTATTAATGTCATTGTCATGTCCTAACTTTCCACCAGCACTCATGTTTAACCACAAATGGATGACACGCAGCTGATATGAGTGCACTGTTGATGAAATTAACCAATGCTGCACCAATGCTCTGGTTGTAAAACTGTCTCACAAGCACTCAAAATTGTCTAGGCTTCATCTCTATTCAAGACTGTCCATGTAATTCTGTTACAAAAATATTCCTAGAATAGCCTAATTGACAATAAACTCCTACTGTATGCTGTCAACATCTCCCCTGGACACTGAATATTTTAACCGTACAAATAAATAAACATCTTAGTTATCAACCTCGCACACCTTAGCCATTTGATCCCTGGTTCATTGAATGAGGGAATTATTTGATAAAGACATAACAAGTATTTGGTTGTAATTGTAATGTTGCGGTGTGGCCAACCATCCTCCAGGAGATTCCAGGAGAGCTACTGGGTGTGCAGGCTTTTTCTCCAGCCCTACTGGAACACACCACGTTGTAAAAAATCAGAACACCCAGTAGCTCTCGAGATGGAGGGTTGACGCACCACAGTACAGCATTTTACTTTGTGGGGGGTTAAGTGCCTTGCTCAAGGCCACAACGGCAGGAGATACTGTATAATACATGGGATCAGAAACCAGCAGCTTTCCATTGTCAATACCAGTGATAATAATTCATGTTATTTTGTGAAGTGGTTCCTTGTATCATACAACACAATTTTCAGTCACCTTTTTGGCCCGTGATGTAACAGACCTTTTGGGGGGGGGGGGGGGGGGGGGGCAAGTGACTTGAACTTTAGGAGTAAAAAAATCTGTCCTACTTGTACAAAGGCCAAGTGGCTAAAAAAGTTAATGTCAAGCCCTGCGTTCAGGTTCAATGTCTAGCTCGTGTTCAAGTTTAGGCTCGAGCTTAGGTCAAAACCTGTACTATTAGAGAAGTACAAAAGACATTCCCTACCAAGATGAATAAAGGGTCTGAAACAGAAGACCAACTACTCCAGGAGACCCATCATCACATAATGAGATTCTAACTCTGGAATTTACCCGCCATCTGAACCATATAGACATTATGAATGAAACCACTGTATCAGAGCCGATTCAGGAAGCATTTTCAAAGGAATTTGAAATTTAAGAGGCACAGAACACAGAATTTCTGTTAATTGGATCTTCCTTCTCCATAATCTTAGAGGGAGAGCATGATGCACATCTTAAAACTAGAGTACCAGTTAGGCACAGTACCAGTTAGGTCAAACTGTAGTTGAAGGGGGTATAAGGCTGCATAAGGCCTTCATAATGCCAGTCATCATTCACAAGAGCATAGGGGTTAGGGAGGGTCATGGAGAAACGGTCCAGATTATAGATATCAGAAGACCCAAGAATGTTACTCTACCTAATGGTAGTGAGGAAAAAACCCTGCACACTCCTCGTAATAGTATTTTTAGAACGTTAATTGATGTGTCAACCCTAAAGAATCTGTACAAATAAAATAAAATAAATGCACATCTCATTTAGAAAAAAGCACTAAAACACAGGACCGGACCATGACCCACAAGACCATGATACAAGGTAACAGACAATGTGCTTTGTTTCAAGAAATTTTACATTTGCTATTATTCTCCATTTTTGTTTGATTCCACCCTTGCACACAATGAGGAAAACACTGGCTCATTAATTCCACAAACATGGAAAATAAATCGGCAACTGTTAAAGAGCATGACATATCAAAGCTCAGTCGGCTTTAAAACCAGCATCTGAAGAGATATTAACTGGGTCTCCGGGGGGCATTTGGGAACCGTTGAGAAAACTGTGGTAAATATTGGCTACATAGCATTGCACTACATGTTCACAACAAAATGCTAATGGAGAGATTGTGTTATTATCCCCATAAAGCATGTTTGATGGGTTGGTTTGTTGCTTAAAGGTTTAAGAGCATGCTATAAATGCATAGTTATGTGGTGGCATTCGGACTCTATTCTTGACCTGATACGTAGCCTGCATGGCATGATGCTGCTTTTGTTTGCATGATGTTGAAAGGTATATGAGTTGTGTTATGACTCACTCTATGTCAAATCCAGTAGCTCCATGTGCGCCGGGAAAGAGCCCAGTCAAAACTAGTAGTTCACAATAGGGAATATGATGCCATTTGCTGAGCAGACAGAGGTGGTACACAGAAAATAGCCCTAGAACAGCTCAAAAACGCAAAGAGAAACGACAGTCTATTATTACTTTGAGACATTAAGGTCAGTCAATCCGGAAAATGTCAAGATCTTTGAAAGTTTCTTCAAGTGCAGTCGCAAACCCATCAAGCGCTATGATGAAACTGTCTCTCATGAGGACCGCCACAGGAAAGGAAGACCCAGAGTAACCTCTGCTGCAGAGGATAAGTTCATTAGAGTTACCAGCCTCAGAAAATGCAGCCCAAATAAATACTTTACAGAGTTCAAGGCAGATCTCAACATCAACTGTTCAGAGGAGACTGTGTGAATCAGGCCTTCATTGAATTGCTGCAAATAAACCACTACTAATGGACACCAATAAGAAGAGGAGACTTGCTTGGGCCAAGAAACACGAGCAATGGACATTAAGAGATTTTTGGTTCCAATCGATGAGTCTTTGTGACATGGAGAGTAGGTGAACGGATGATCTCTGTATGTGTGGTTCCCACCGTGAAGCATGGAGGAGGTGGTGTGCTGGTGTGGTGGTGCTTTGCTGGTGATACTATCTGTGATTTATTTAGAATTCAAATGCACTTAGTGGGACTATCGTTTGTTTTTCAACAGGACAATAACCCAACACACCTCCAGGCTGTGTAAGGGCTATTTTACCAAGAAGGAGAGTGATGGAGTGCTGCATCAGATGACTTGGCTTCCACCATCACCCGACCTCACACCAATTGAGATGGTTTGGGATGAGTTGGACCGCAGAGTGAAGGAAAAGCAGCCAACAAGTGCTCAGCATATGTGCGAACTCCTTCAAGACTGTTGGAAAAGCATTCCTCATGAAGCTGGTTGAGAGAATGCCAAGAGTGTGCAAAGCTGTCATCAAGGCAAAGGTTGGCTACTTTGAAGAATCTCAAATATAAAATACATTTAGATTTGTTTGACACTTTATTGGTTACTACATGACTCCATATGTGTTATTTCATAGTTGTTACGTCTTCACTATTATCCTACAATGTAGAACATAGTAAAAATAAAGAACAACCCTTGAATGAGTAGGGTTTGTCCAAACCTTTGACTGGTACTGTATATTTGGTCAATCGACAGGTAATTATGTAACAAACAATAGGGTTCTGGACAAAAGTTGTGCAACATATATAGAATAGGGTGCCATAAATACAGAATACTCTGTTCAGAAGTAGTGCACTAAATAGAGGACACTGGTCTAAGTAGTGCACTAAATAGGGCATAGGGTGCCCTTTGGAACTATCATTGTTAATAGGATTCATAGAATAATAATGCTTAAATATTACCAGAAGTTATCCTGCAAGCCCACTGATAGTACAGGCCAACTGAGGACAATCGAAAGGCTGCTATAATGCCGTGTCAAACTAACAAACTCGAAGTTTCAATAGCCTGAATACAGAACCGTGGCAGATCAGAAACGATTGGACATTAAATGTACGTAATCCAGTGGCTATCAGGCATCCACTGCAGGCGTGCTTTGGTGCTTTCAATAGGGCTACATTAGGCTATAACCAGGTTAATTTACATTAGGTCGAACTCCTGTCACAAAGTATCCTAATGCATTTCTATTCGATGTACGTGTTGCAAGTCTACTCATACCGTCAGGTCAGCTGCTGATTTCTTGACCAGTTCGCAAATTGACTTCAATTTTCACACCGCGACGTTTCAAAAGCTGTCGTTTGACCTGAAATACCCCCAGCCAGAACGGGATAATACATGATAGCGGAGAATTCAGATACATTGCATGTCTCGAAATTATATCTACGGCGACCTCGGAGTGACAATTTAATTCAGCGGCACTATGATAAGTGGTTGCGGTACATGTTTATCAGATCGAAGTGTCGTTACACTGTAACCATTCGATCGAAATGTTGTTACATTGTAACTACCCACCGTGTTAATAGAGGTGTATTCATAATTCGCTTTCCACAATGAAATAAAAACGCATTACAGCACTTTATAGCCTATTTAGGTTTATAGAATTATAGTCCAAAATAATCTTAAAGTTACATTGGCTACTTCAAAATATGACTGATATGCTTTCAATCGGCTAGGCCACCTGCACAGCGCACGATACATTTATGTTGCCTACTTAGACAATATTGTATTCAAATTTGGGGCAAACTATCCAGATGTTCCGGGCAGCGCTTGTGAATTAAACAAAACCCTAGTCTGTGTGTCTGAAGACAGTACAGTACAACAAACAGTACTCCATATATAAATACTCGTTGACTGGCTAATGACATGCAGCAGTTGTAGCCTAATTCTGATGCAAACTGTAGCCTACACAGCGGATGTTCGAAAAGCACACATTCATCTTCCGATTCTGCCCCAAAATTATTTCACATCCGGCCACATTATCAAGCCTTTATATCGGACCGCCATTAGCCTGAACAACAAACACCAACTCAAGAGAGCTTATAAAAAAACAATTTGACTAAGTCAACAATAGTCAGGCAAAGTGAGTTTCTTATTGAGAGACGAATGAACAGTCTAGCGACTTATTGAATGTCTGTCTACAAACGGACGTTTTTTCGACAGCATTTTTCACCCTCCACCGGAATATCGACGTTTCAAAGAGGGACCTAAAAATGGGGCAACATACCTCATACGCAGGTCGGCAAACAGAAATGTTATTTTCCAACACTCCACTGGTGCATTCCTCTCCAACTGAGTTCGCGCGGGTGTAGTCGGTTTTCTTCTACCTGCGAGCGGGGTCAAACCGATGCAACGCGTGCCCTGGAATGACCTGACGAAGCGAGTATGAGAGAAAGTCTGGGTTAACAAACTTCAACATGGACCCGGGAAAACGTACTGTAGCTACTGACAACTGCAGTGCTCGGATTAATCGCTATGGGGAATCAGAGAGCTGTTGTTTGAATCCCTGTCAGCCAGGAACCAAACCAAGCCTCGCCCCCACTAGCCTACATCTCTGTGTCTGCTGCAAAAATTAACATAAAAACCTTTTCTTCTGATCATGTAGTGTAGTCTAAATTGAAAATATGCACGTTCATACAGTTATAACTTTAACAATATTGACTTCACTTACTCCCAAAATAATATTATTGTGTCTGTGTCTGGCTGTGTGTGTGTGTGTGTGTGTGTGTGTGTGTTATTTCATAGCATCAGAATGCTCCTGTCCTCAACTATGTACATGGCTCCACCACTGAATAAACAGTAGTAGGTTTACTTGTAATGTCATTGATCCAATTTCTCTCTCTTGGACCTTGACCTGGTTGGAAGAATACCCCCCAACTGTGAGGGGAATTAGAGGCAGAATCGATCATGGGCTACGTCCCAAACGGCAACCTATTTTGACCAGAACCCTGGTCAAAAGTAGTGCAATACATTGGGAATATGATGCCATTTGGGATGGGCCATGGTGCTATAAAGAAACAATTGCAGCAAATCATGGCTACTGTACCAACATAAACAACTTGCACTCAGCTGCCATCGCCAAGTTAAATCCATTTTCCCTTTTTGGCTTCTTATAACGTGTTACAACAGCACTAAACACCCCCTATCTATTCATAGTAGGGGTGTATTTCAAACACAAGACTGGGCTTAGGCTATGATAAAGTTATATCTACTTTATTACCACAAGTGTAGGCTTAGGTTCTGATAAAAGCTATATTATGAAACAATCACATGAGAAGGCATGAGTAGACTTAGGCTATGATAAAAGCTATATTATCAACCAATCACATGAGAAGGCATGAGTAGACTTAGGCTATGATAAAAGCTATATTATCAACCAATCACATGAGAAGGCATGAGTAGACTTAGGCTGTGATAAAGGTGGTACCTACTGTAATCTACCTGGTTCAGTGCTAGGTAGTGGCTGTCTTTCTTTAATGTGCGATATGTCCCAACCGTGCCATGATGTTTTACTTGGGGCCACTCCAAGTGTGTTGTAGTGCCTCCAGCTATACTGATCAGTCCCGGTCAAGTATCTGTGGCATAGTACTGTCTGTCTGTCAGGCAGGCAATATTTCAGACACCAGTCAGTGGGGTTATAAGCTCAAACAGGTGCCCCTCCATTCATAACGATATCATCGGTGTCAACATGTTTCATTGATGTCAGGTTATTGGTCGTTTTTGGTGCCGTTGTAACTGCCATCGTTAAGAGGATGTTTTGGACACTTGTGTAAAATGTACGTGTGCCTGTGATTTTTTTTTCTTCTCAGAGGACAATAATTATATTATTTAATTATATTATTTTCTAACGTATGCCTCATTGGTGCGGCAGGTACCCTAGTGGTTAGAGCGTTGGACTAGTAACCAAAAGGTTGCGAGATCAAGTCCCTGAGCCGACAAGGTAAAAATCTGTCGTACTACCCCTGAACAAGGCACTGTAACCCACTGTTCCTAGGCCGTCATTGAAAATAAGAATTTGTTCTTAACTGACTTGCCTAGTTAAATAGGTTAAAAATTTAAATACAAGTGGTTTTGACACTGCTTAGCATTTGGCCAACAATCTTTCTGCTCTCAGTGGTATATATGTTTCGAAATGCTCTCACTCACTCATTTATAAAACAACTACCCCGGCTACCTTCTCTAAACATGCAGTCCTTGCCTGGCTGTGCCTGTGCAGGACCTGAGCCAAGCACTAGGGAATACAGTAGTCTGCTCTCTAGCTCTATCTGCTGTCTTATGCATCAGTGACTTTGAGCATCAAAGATGCATGTCTTTGAACAGAATCTACATTCCTATATGTTTCTGAAAGGAAGGGCTCACCATTAATGTGCCTAAACTGAATGAACTTCATAATCCATTCCTCTCAGGAATTTCAACAGAGAGATGGTCACAAGGAGGGAGAGTAAATTAAGTGGTGTTTTATGGTGCGGGAAACTGGGAAAATTGGAGAGAGCTCCCAAACAATCCCAAAGTTGTTTTGCTTTGGCCTGAGGAAAAGCATGCAGGCTCTCTTGAACTTCCAATTATGACATCCTTCAGTATTGGATAAATTCTTAGTCGATAGAAATAGTAACATTTAATTATATTTATTTATTTCAACTTAATTAAACCAGAAAAGACCGTTGAGATTGGGAACCTACTTTGTTAATTGCTAAAATAAATGGTCCTATAGAATTACAAAGCACCCCATATTTTTAGCAGTATACTGTTGGTTCTTGACCTCCGTAAAAACATAAACAAATAGTGGTTTGCCTGCCGTGTATATTGTGGTGTTGAAGACTCTCCAGCCATGCTAAGGAGGGCTACAGTAGCAGTTGTGCCCAGATTGCAGTGTGGACAACCTCTCACAACCTCTCAAATCCACACAGAGAAAAAGGCCATTGGACAGCAATTGCATTCTGTCTGTCTGTCTGTGTCTGTCTGTCTGTCTGTCTGATGTTGGATACTGCAGTCAGTAGCCTATACCAATAAATTTAATGACCTAATGACAGCTGTTGATATATTTTACTAGGGTAATAATGTCTTTATATGTCTCTATATGGTTTACTACCATGGTGACTTGAATGTTTTGGTGGTTTTTTTGGAACCAAGCTTGAGTGGTAGAGAGGTCTAAGTTTCCCCCTTTTTGTTATTTTAAACTGAAAAAAATTCTGAATAATATTGGAAATGTGATCCAACTCCTGTACTGTATGAGCAATGGTCAAAAGTAATGCCCTATATAGGAAATAGGGTGCCATTTGGGATTGGCTTTAGTGGATAAACCAAGAAGACCTACGATTGCAATCCAACTTGGACTTAGGTAACCTCTCTCATCCATAGAATGCTAGACTCTGCCCAGAACCATGCAGTTTATCAGGTGTGATGGAGTGCTGTTTTGTGAACTGATAAACTTCCCTAATTTATTCAGGTCACCACACAAAGAAATGCTGGTTTAAAAATAACACTGCACTGGGTAAATAGTGGACAGAACACACTTAAGGTTATTTTTAGTTGGGTTATTGAGCTATGATGCACCAGCTCAGATCAGAAGACTGGAGGGGTGGCTTAGCTTTCAGATATTATTTTTATTTTATTTTTTTGAATTTTACCCTTTTTTCTCCCCAATTTCGTTCCAATTGTTTAGTAGCTACTATCTTGTCTCATCCCTACAACTCCCGTACGGGCTCGGGAGAGACGAAGGTTGAAAGTCATGCGTCCTCCGATACACAACCCAACCAAGCCACACTGCTTCTTAACACAGCACGCATCCAACCCGGAAGCCAGCCGCACCAATGTGTCAGAGGAAACACCGTGCACCTGGCAACCTTGGTTAGCACGCACTGCGCCCGGCCCGCCACAGGAGTCGCTGGTGCGCGATGAGACAAGGATATCCCTACCGGCCAAACCCTCCCTAACCCGGACGACGCTAGGCCAATTGTGCGTCGCCCCACGGACCTCCCGGTCGCGGCCGGTTACGATAGAGCCTGAGTGCGAACCCAGAGTCTCTGGTGGCACAGCTGGCGCTGCAGTACAGCGCCCTTAGCCACTGCACCACCCAGGAGGCCCCTCAGATACTATTTTTGGCCACCCGTGAGAGTAAATATCATTCAGGTAAATATGTTGTGTTTTATTGTCAACACATCTTAAATGTGCACGGACACTTTGGTAGCTAAATTTTCATTTCTGGTGTAGAAACACAACACGATGAACAGGATTGACATTTACTCTCACGGGTGACCAAAAATACCTATCTGAAATCCACGCCCCAATAGGCCTTGCCTCCTGAAAGTAACCTATGTACTGTATTAAATTAAAAAAGACCCATCTGCTGTGTTAACCCAGCATGGAAGTAAATAAAAACCCAACTGATCGTTAAATTAACCCATGTTTGGGTCATCTAAAGGCATGGCCTATTGAAGGCATGGCTTTCAGATAGTTATTTTTGGCCACCCATGAGAGTAAGTCTTCATTATGCTAGCAGATACCCATAGACTTTCAGTCATTAAGCTAACGCTAGTTAGCATTGGCTCGTGAAACTACGTCTAACTTCCTTAATAATGGACACAGAGACATAAAAACAAGTTCATCTGACTCTGGGGAAGTAGATAAAGGGCCCTTTACGTTTGTACACTGCAAATGTAAAATTTCCTTCAATATTTGTGGACATTACATATTTTAATATGATACCCTATATATACAAAAGTATGTAGACACCACTTCAAATTAGTGGATTCGGCTATTTCATGCTGACAGGTGTATAAAATTGAGCACACAGCCATGCAATCTCCATAGGATCATTGACAGTAGAATGGTCTTACTGAAGAGCTCAGTGACTTTCAACGTGGCACTGTCATAAGATGCCACCTTTCCAACAAATCAGTTCGTAACATTTCTGCCCTGCTGGAGCTGCCCCGCACAACTGTAAGTGCTATTATTGTTAAGTGGAAACTTCTAGGAGCGACAATGGCTCAGCCGTGAAGTAGTAGGCCACACAAGCTCACAGAATGGGACAGCCGAGTGCTAGCACCTGCAAAACACCAGTCTCAACGTCAACAGGGAAGAGGCGACTCCGGTGTTTTGCGGGTACTATTTAATGAAGCTGCGAGTTGAGGACTCGTGAGGTGTCTGTTTCTCAAACTAGATACTCTAATTTACTCCTCTTGCGCAGTTGTGCACCAGGGCCTCCCACTCCTCGTTCTATTGTGGTTAGAGCCAGATTGCGCTCTTCTGTGAAGGGAGTAGTACACAGCGCTGTACGTGATCTTCAGTGTCCTGGCAATTTCTCTCTTGGAATAGCCTTCATTTCTCAGAACAAGAATAGACTGACGAGTTTCAGAAGAAAGTTCTTTGTTTCTGGTTATTTTGAGCCTGTAATCGAACCCACAAATGCTGATGCTCCAGATGCTCCAGATACTCAACCCTTTGGCAAACTCCAAGCGGGCTGTCATGTGCCTTTTTACTGAGGAGTGGCTTCTGGCTGGCCACGCTACCATAAAGGCTTGATGAAATCAGAGGTGGTTGTCCTTCTGGAAGGTTCTCCCATCTCCACAGAGGAACTCTGGAGCCCTGTCAGAGTGATCATCTAGATCTTGGTCACCTCCCTGACCAAGGCCCTTCACCCCTGATTTCTCAGTTTGGCCAGTCATCCAGCTCTAGGAAGACTCTTGGTCGTTCCAAACTTCTTCCATTTAAGAATGATGGAGGCCACTGTGTTCTTGAGGGCCTTGAATGCTGAAGACATTTTTTGGTACCCTTCCCCAGATCTGTGCCTCGACACAATCCTGTCTCTGAGCTTTACGGTCAATTCCTGCAACCTCATAGCTTGGTTTTTGCTCTGACATGCATTGTCAACTGTGGGACTTTGTATATACTGGTGTGTGCTTTTTCAAATCATGTCCAATCAATTGAATTTGCCAGAGGATGCACCTGAGCTCAATTTCGAATCTCATAGCAAAAAGTCTGAATACTGATGTAAATAAGGTATTTTAGTTTTTTAAGTTGAATACATTTACAAACATTTCTAAAAACCTGTTCTCACTTTGTCATTATGGTTGTATTGTGTGCAGATTGCTGAGGACTATTATTTATTTAATACATTTTATTATAAAGCTGTAACCTAACAAAATGTGGAAAAAGTCAAGGGGTCTGAATACTTTCCGAAGGCACTGTATATACAGTGCCTTGCGAAAGTATTCGGCCCCCTTGAACTTTGCGACCTTTTGCCACATTTCAGGCTTCAAACATAAAGATATAAAACTGTATTTTTTTGTGAAGAATCAACAACAAGTGGGACACAATCATGAAGTGGAACGACATTTATTGGATATTTCAAACTTTTTTAACAAATCAAAAACTGAAAAATTGGGCGTGCAAAATTATTCAGCCCCCTTAAGTTAATACTTTGTAGCGCCACCTTTTGCTGCGATTACAGCTGTAAGTCGCTTGGGGTATGTCTCTATCAGTTTTGCACATCGAGAGACTGAAATTTTTTCCCATTCCTCCTTGCAAAACAGCTCGAGCTCAGTGAGGTTGGATGGAGACCATTTGTGAACAGCAGTTTTCAGTTCTTTCCACAGATTCTCGATTGGATTCAGATCTGGACTTTGACTTGGCCATTCTAACACCTGGATATGTTTATTTTTGAACCATTCCATTGTAGATTTTGCTTTATGTTTTGGATCATTGTCTTGTTGGAAGACAAATCTCCGTCCCAGTCTCAGGTCTTTTGCAGACTCCATCAGGTTTTCTTCCAGAATGGTCCAGTATTTGGCTCCATCCATCTTCCCATCAATTTTAACCATCTTCCCTGTCCCTGCTGAAGAAAAGCAGGCCCAAACCATGATGCTGCCACCACCATGTTTGACAGTGGGGATGGTGTGTTCAGCTGTGTTGCTTTTACGCCAAACATAACGTTTTGCATTGTTGCCAAAAAGTTCAATTTTGGTTTCATCTGACCAGAGCACCTTCTTCCACATGTTTGGTGTGTCTCCCAGGTGGCTTGTGGCAAACTTTAAACGACACTTTTTATGGATATCTTTAAGAAATGGCTTTCTTCTTGCCACTCTTCCATAAAGGCCAGATTTGTGCAATATACGACTGATTGTTGTCCTATGGACAGAGTCTCCCACCTCAGCTGTAGATCTCTGCAGTTCATCCAGAGTGATCATGGGCTTCTTGGCTGCATCTCTGATCAGTCTTCTCCTTGTATGAGCTGAAAGTTTAGAGGGACGGCCAGGTCTTGGTAGATTTGCAGTGGTCTGATACTCCTTCTATTTCAATATTATTGCTTGCACAGTGCTCCTTGGGATGTTTAAAGCTTGGGAAATCTTTTTGTATCCAAATCCGGCTTTAAACTTCTTCACAACAGTATCTCGGACGGGCCTGGTGTGTTCCTTGTTCTTCATGATGCTCTCTGCGCTTTTAACGGACCTCTGAGACTATCACAGTGCAGGTGCATTTATACGGAGACTTGATTACACACAGGTGGATTGTATTTATCATCATTAGTCATTTAGGTCAACATTGGATCATTCAGAGATCCTCACTGAACTTCTGGAGAGAGTTTGCTGCACTGAAAGTAAAGGGGCTGAATAATTTTGCACGCACAATATTTCAGTTTTTGATTTGTTAAAAAAGTTTGAAATTTTCAATAAATGTCATTCCACTTCATGATTGTGTCCCACTTGTTGTTGATTCTTCACAAAACAATACAGTTTTATATCTTTATGTTTGAAGCCTGAAATGTGGCAAAAGGTCGCAATGTTCAAGGGGGCCGAATACTTTCGCAAGGCACTGTATATCTACTCAACAAAAATATAAACTCAACATATAAACGTAAAGTGTTGGTCCCGTGTTTCATGAGCTGAAATAAAAAATCCCAGACATACTCCATATGCACAAAAAGCTTCATTCTCTCAAAATCAGTGTCAGTGCTCAACCTTAACATGTGTTGACAATACAACAGAACAGTTTAACCGGAATGACATTTACCCTCACAGGTGGTCGAAAATAACTATCTGAAAGCCACGCTCCTACTAAGCCACACCAGTCTTCAGATCTGACCTGGTGGATCATAACTCAATATGCCACTGTCAACAACCCAATTTAGAGAAAACAATGGGTTGTTTGTGACCCAACAGGCTGGGTCAAAATAACCAAACGTGTGTTCTGTCCAATGTTTACCCAATATATGCCCCTGAGTATTGTCCATATAAATACAATGACTAAAATGGAAGCATTACTAGTATGTCCTGGCATGTGTACACTCAATATGGCTGCCGGTCCACCCATAACAGAACATTTACTTGAAAGGGAAGCTACGTTCCAATGTCCAAACATTGCTCTATTCTGTGGTATGCTAGTATGGATGTTGGAACAGAGCCATAATGCCATTCTAGTACTTCTATTTCTATGGTGTTGTTGTCTGCCTGAGGAGGAAGAGGCATGGAGGGATACAGGTAATCAGTCCAGGGTCTAAGAGCTTGTTAATTAAACTTGTACCCCAGATGTCTCACTTCTGTTACTCCCTCATTGTTCTATTGTTTCCCCTCTGTCCGATTTAGATATGTACCAGGATCTCTGTGACACATGGTGTCCAACTCTTGTGAGCTGATTCAAGTGCAATGTATGAGTTCCGGCCTTTTACTTGCCAAACCGGGGCGCAAACCCTCGACAACAACAACACTTTGTACTCCCGAATACCTTGCCAAAACCATGGTCTTGGTTGGCCAATGGTGACACTTTGTCAGATCTGCTACACTAGCACAATTCCTGACAGTCATTCACTCCATTTTGCCTTCACACTTGTTGTCAATACGGCTGATTCCAGTACTAACTTTACTTCATAGCCTTCTTGGATGTCCTGGTCTCACATCTTCATATTAATGTTTTATTACCCATCAAGACAAGTACTAAATGGGAAATTCACAAGTAGCAGTAGTTGAGTCTTTGAGGCCCTGGGGGCCTTCATTACACACAGAGTGTCTACGAATCTAGACTCCCCATCCTTTCACCTCTTCACCAACATCTGTCTGCCTAACACAATGTGACAAGTATGAGTTTGAGAGAGAAAGTAGAAGAAACATAAATTCTGCCTGCTGACAAAAACACCATCTCTCTACCCTGGAGTCCCCTGACTCGAAGAGCTTTCCCCTTTGTGTGTGTGTGTGTGTGTGTGTGTGTGTGTGTGTGTGTGTGTGTGTGTGTGTGTGTGTGTGTGTGTGTGTGCGTGCGTGCGTGCGTGCGTGCGTGTGTGTGCAGATTTCAGTCAAAGTGCCATGCAGTAATGTGAAATACAAATAGACTAATGTGCTGGGTTAGATGACCTTGTGAACCCTGCCTCTACCTGATCCACAGTCCCCCTATGAATTAAGGATGGGTGCTGCAGCAGCGGAGTACACACACACACACACACACACACACACACACACACACACACACACACACTGAGTGCCCTCTTCCTCTGGCGACCACAACGTTGTCCTGGGAGCTGTTGCCCACCGGTAAAATCAACATGGAGGCTTCTAGACCAATTCACACAGACACGTGGCACACACACACACAATCAATAATGTACGGAGGCATTTTACAGTTCACTGTAAAGGGGAACATAGATTAACTTGGGTGACCCTTCAGGTAAATGGCATCATTACTATATATAATATAATGTTTGCACTTAAAAATGCTATTGCTCACAGTACCATGCCCCATTATAAGTACTGTATCATGTCTACTACACTGTAATTACATTGCATGTGCGTATGTAACTACCATATAAATACATCGTTATACAATATTGGAGTACTGTAGTTTTGATATGATTTAAGACTATAAGCAGAGGACACACCCAGTCTTTAGGGCCAACAGAGCTTTGTTTTCAGCCCGGGTCAAGGCCTCTACAAACACACACGCACACACACACCCACTCCAAGTGTAGTTCTGTTCTGATAAGTGGTCACAGTGTGAAGGAACTCAGAACACACAGGGCTGGCCAGTTGAAGATGAAGAACCAGATCCAATTTTGCTCTGGATGTCAAAGTCCTCCTCTTTCTCCACTCTGCTCTCCAGACCAAATCCCAATAGCTGGCCAGAGAGTTTCAACACACAAGCAGTCAATTCAGCATTTCACACCGCCTGCTACACTGTCACTAAGGGCCCAGGAAGGGATCCTGGTTTCGACCACCATATTCAAGAAGTGATTAATAGGACGTTGCTGGTGATCATGTGTGCGTGTGCATTTGCGTGCATCCGTCCGTCAGTGTGTGTGTGTGTGTGTGTGTTGCTGGAATTTGCTTACAATGGTGAGATGTACTGTAGGAGGGACACTTTATAGCAGAGTTCTACGGCAATGTCTTGTCCTCCATCCCACAGACATGTTGACACACTTGCACTGAGGATGTGAAGGCAGTTGCGAAACATTTGGTCTTGAAAGATTATTGGTAATTTCAACTGTATTAATTAATTGGTAAGGGGCTTTCCAGGGCTTGAAATCCAGCCAAATTATGTAACACGCAACCATCTACTCCCATCTAGTGCTGATATACAAGTACTGCATCTTCAGTACAACGTGCCAGTGGAATATATTCACAAATATTTGATACTATATATTTGATACGCAAAACAAAAAAAATTCTAGAACAATTTCTAGAACGGAATACAACATATCTATGTTAAGTTCTAGAATTCCTAATGGGCTACTAGTAACATAATAATTTAGATTTGACCTAACTGATGTCTTGAATGAAGACGAATTCTTCCAGAGCTTGAGCTGCATTTCCTGCTTTCCTGTAATTCCATCATTTAGATAACCTGTACTGTCCTCAGTGACTGTATTAGTCTCATTTCATGGATACACCATTTCATCACTAGAGGGAGTGCTGGTATTTCATATGGATCCATCATCATCACAATATATCATTCCAACATGATGACCATGATGATTCTGTTATAATGCTATAGCTACCGTTTACAGGGACTGTCTGTCTGGTATTATCTGTTCTGTGTTATTGTTCTTCACTCTGCCCTGAGTTTGACCTCAGTAGTACCTACCAGCTGTGTGTGTGTGTGTGTGTATGTGTGTGTGTGTGTTTGTGTGTGTGTGTGTGTGTTTGTGTGTGTGTGTGTGTGTTTGTGTGTGTGTGTGTGTGTGTGTGTGTGTGTGTGTGTGTGTGTGTGTGTGTGTGTGTGTGTGTGTGTGTGTGTGTGTGTGTGTGTGTGTGTGTGGGTGTGTGTGTGTGTGTGTGTGGGTATGTGTGTGGATGTGGGTGTGTGTGTGTGTGTGTGTGTGTGTACTCATAGATGGATTAAACTGTCTCAGGTAGCCTCATGAACATAAATTCAACACTGTCTGCTGTCACAGATAAGAAATCATAGACCTAAAGTACACACAGACACACACACACACACACACACACACTATGGTTGCTGAACATACAAAGTCATCCATCTTCAATGAGAGGTGTTGTTCTCATCAAAAAACTTTTGAACAATATCATCAACTAAAGGCCGTGTCAGGTATGAGGGAACCCCCCATAGGGACCAATGGAAAATATAGAAAAAACATTCCTGAATGAATGGGGATGGCTGACGGATGGATGAATGTGTACGTCTAGATGATGAGAATGAAAGATAAATTATACCTGTTTGGAGGGAATATTCCCAGTCAATGCCTTTAGCTTTTCTGATGAATTCTTCATTTTTTGATAATTTATTTCAGTCCTAATCTCATTTGTTCTTCAGTGGGCGGGTAAGACGTGTGTGTGTGTGTGTGTGTGTGCATGCGTGCGTGCGTGCGTGCATATATTGCATTCACTGAGAATGCACGTAGGTCCTAGGATATTCAGCTGACCTACTCTCTACAAGACACTGACCCAGTAGGTCTTTCTGCTGACTCCTTACCATACTGTACTCTAACTATGTGTCCGTGTTTTCATTTTCTCACAGAGAGAAACCAGCAAGACTTCCATTAACGTCTCACAGTGATGCCATCCATCCATCTGTCAACTGAGGCGTGAAATGGGGAAGATAACTTTGGTGTGGTTCCCAGGAGGGGTAAGTCTGTCCAGTCGTGCTGCACCATTCCAATCACCAACATAATTACAAAAGGTCTATTTGGAGGGAGAAGATTTCCCTCAGACAGCAGTGGTTTTGATAGATGTGTTCTGGTGCAGGTTCCCCCCCACATGTTGTAAAAATTAGTTGGAACACTTATCAGCTCATCTGTTTTTTTTCTCACCACAGCATATATATTTATAAGATCACATCTTTTTTTGATCCCTCTCAGAGTGTGAAGTCAGCAAGCTAGCTCTAATGTCTTTCATATTTCAGATTGGTGGGCATCTATGGCACACACACACACACACACACACACACGCACACACACACACACACACACACACACACACACACACACACACACACACACACACACACACAGCAACAGAACCCTCCCATTCACAGCCTTCTTCTTGATTATTGCACTGAGCCAGTTCCTGCAGATACAGCAACGATACTGAGGGTTATTTGACACCTGAGGAGATGCTCTCGGTTTAGATACACCTCCACCCTCTATAGACCAACTCTCTTCCCTGGTATGTGGTTCATTCTGGGCCTTATCTATCCTAACCCTTGACCTCTAACCGCTGAAAGAGTTACCTTATCTTGTTTGCATTAATGTGTTTATCCAAGCTTATTGTTGTAAGACCATTATGGAACGTGGAAGTAAAACTCCTTTTCCTGTGTCTGTGTCTCTGAGGTGTACAGCGTAGTGTATAGAGGTTCCGCACAGTGTGCAGGTTGGTGAAATGATGAAGATAAAGGCACAAGAACAAATGACAGGCATGCATCATCTACCCCTCCTCCCCCACCTCCCTCTCTATTCCTTGTGGCGATGTTGATTGATCTTCTGAGGCACACACTTTTCTCAGGTTATCAGCTGATCAGGTTGAATCGGGAGGCTTGGCATGTTATTAATATGTTTACCTCAGATACACTGCTCACACACACACACACGCACACGCACGCACACACACACACACACACACACACACACACACACACACATTATCAATGTGTTTGCCTCAGACACACTGTTCAGGATCAATGCCCACTCTGTCATGATGGAGCTCTGAGGGCTCTTATTCTACTCCATTGTAAATACTTCCCCCCCTTACTAGCTCTGACTTAGCTGATAGATACTTTATTGAGGAAAAAATGTCCTTAATATGACTGTGGTATGTGGTTGTCCCGCTAGCTGTCTTAAGATGAATAAACTAACTGTAAATCGCTCTGGATTAGAGCGTCTGCTATATGACTAAAATGTAAATGTAAATTGGTCGATGGAGAGGCCAGGACCTAATGGCTGGAGGCTGCCAAAGACTCTGCACTCCAGATGAGTAATTATTGAGCTCAGATGAGAGGATAAACTGGTGGCTCATCCTGGCTTAGTGAGTGTAGTGGATACTGTAGTGGCTTAGTGAGTGTAATGGATACTGTAGTGGAGGCATGCTATAATTGTAACTGTCTGCTCTGACTACCGTAGGAGAACAAGATATACTAAGAGGGTTTTTGTTTAGGAAAGCTTGTATGTACCAGAGACATCTTGCAGATTCTGTATTTCACACCCACACACACACACACACACACACACACACACACACACACACACACACACACACACACACACACACGCACACTCCCTTTAAGTACCACAGCAATGCAATGGGTCCCCTGTTGGATATTTGGATCAATGTAAACGACACACACACACACACACACGCACACGCACACGCACACACACACACACACACACACACACACACACACACACACACACACACACACACACACACACACACACACACACACTCTGGGTTGAAATATCACCTTAGTCAGCTCATCTGCATCCCCCAGCCTGGAATGATCCTGCACTGATAATGCTGCTGTGGTGTGTGTGTGACAGAGAGACTAACTGAGTGTCAGGGCTGTGTGAATAAAGCCACTCTGGTAATTGTCTGGTTCAGTTGTGAATGGGAAAGATATAGAGCAGTGAGTTGATATGGTGTCAAAGAGAGGAGTTCCCCCACTTCTTGCTCTCTCCCTGTATGTCTACATCTATAACTCTCCCTTTTCTCTCTCTTTCCCTCTATTGCTCTCCCTGCTCTCTCTCTCTCCCTTCATCGCTCTTCCTCCTCACTCTCTATCGCTTTCCCTTTTTTCCTTCTCTCCCCAGCAGGCCTCTCCCTCCATCGCTCTCTCTTTTCTCTGCCTGTCTGCAGAGGAGTCGAGAGACAATATCTATGTGAAGAAGAATGTACATTCAGCCCCCGGTGCTGCAGATAGCATATTTTTACACTGAATGAAGCAGGGTAGGGATAGGTGGGGGAGGAGGCTAGAGAGAGGAGGAGAGGGGGAACATTAACAAGATAACGACACACGCTCCAATCTTTCAACTGGACTTCATAATAACGCCATAAGCTTCTTTGGAGGGTGTGTGATGCTGTTACTGAGTAGGATTCCCAGGTTACTCCCCTCTGCTGCAGGGTTAACCCAAACTGAGAATAATATATTACTTTCTGCCCTGCCCTGCAGTAGTTGAGTACACTATACTGTCTAATTATCTTGGGGACAAAGGCTTGTTGCCAGGAGGAAGTGTCTTAGTTCTGATATTGAGTCAATCAATGACTTATGCTGGTTAGACATGGATGAGGCATGAAATCAGTCTGGGCATCTCAAAATGGCCATCTTGGCAGAAAGATGAATGGCTTTTATGATTCTAAAAAAGTTAGATAATGTGATAGACTCATTTGACTTGTGATGGCTAGACTATATGTAAAATAATGAAAGCATATTTATTTAGAACATTTCTGAGGTACACTTAGTAAAAAAGGTTCTAAAAGAGTAATTTGTCTTTCCCCTTAGGGTAACTATTTTTGCTTCCAGGTAGAACCCTTTTACCTTCTAGATAGCACCTTTTTTCTATGTAAACTAGCTGCCATTTCATACACAGTATGAAGATTAACCGTTACTTTGCATAGTTTTCTGACAAAAACGTAGGAAGTACAGCTTTTCAGACGTATTCCTCTGTGTATCCTTTGGTCCATGGGTATCCACAGAGGTCGGTGTTGGATAACCCTGCGCGTAAATGTGTTTAAGCAGTTAATGTCAATAGCCTAACCTATTTTTGAATTGATGCGTAACATACATTTACAGCCTTTGACTTGCCGCCGATTGAATAAACAGTTCGTAAGAGCCGAGCAACCTTTGTACGCTATGTCTGGCTGCTGATGTAAGACATCAGGGAAAGGCGATGAGCGTGCGATTTACAGTCATCTATATAAACGCCCGCGCCCCTAAATATTTATGTCTTAACCGTGTCAACTGAACAAGCGCTTAAATCATTAAACTGGAGTTTCCTGTCTACCACGTACAGCCTGACTCCAGACAACCTTGTGCACCTGCCCCTGACTCAGAGGAACTGCTGTCTCGCGCTCAGCATCTGCAAACCGTCGATAGGTCCGTGCTCGCGCCAGAAATCATAAGCACCAGTTTACCTCGTGCTCCAGACTGTCGCTGATCCGTAGGAAGGGTCGTGCTTTCGTGCAAAGGTGAGACCGGAGGTGAACAACGCGCCAACTGACAAAAACAGCCTATTACCCGGAGAATAAATGATACTAGGATGACATCTGTGGCGGGGGGCTGCTGGTAAGTTATTTAAACGATGTCAAATGTGCCTCTAGCCTGTGTCAACGTTCTAAAGACTACTATGTTTCTACCATAAATAGCCTTTGTGGACTTTGTGGACCCCCCTCCCCCCCCAAAGTGTCGTTAGAAGGTGAATTAAACAATTCTCTTAAGTTATTTACTGAGGTCATACTGTTTAACAGCGTGTCAGCTGTGATGATGTCTAAATATGCCCGTCGTGGAGATGTGTGTAGGTGGGAGCTCAGCCTGTCGTGTCGGTCCACACCCGTTGAAGGAAACTAAACTGAAGTAGGTCACAGTATGCTCTCGGGAGGCTTTCTTTGATATACCTGATGATATCTGACTTCGATAGTTGCTGCGTCTGGAATAGGCGAAGAGCCTATGCCTGGCTTGAGTCGAAGTAGGCTAGTCTGACATTTCTGTTGTTGTTATTGACATCCCATGCAGTTGCTTAGTGTTGTCTGCAGTATGGACATTTTTGTTATGATACAGTTTGTTTGGTTGATGATGGTGATGATGATGAGTAGACAAAAAGTATCTTCCAGTTCCTCAGCAGTGGCCAACTGTATAGTTACAGTCATAAATGAAAGAGTAATGGTATAGTAAGTAATACATTACATGTCTGTCTGACAGCTTCACTGCCTTCTGTTTTTACATGATTCCTGAGCTTTGGAAATCTCTATTGCAGATAAGCAGGCCAAGTGCTCCAACTAGGGCTCATTATTTGATCTGAGGAGCTTGTTAGATGTTTATCAATCAAGCAATCCAATTGATTTATAAAGCCTTTTTTACATCAGCTGAGGTCACAAAGTGCTGTGCAGAAACCCAGCCTAAAACTGCATCCGTGTTATATAATACGACATGGATAAATGGATGCCAGAAAGATGAAAAAAGATATACTTTTTGAGGGACTCTTCTAGGTGCTTCTCATCAAAGTGTAACTGCCTGTATAAAGGATGCAACCATGTTAGAAACACAGAAATAGAACCCATGTGCTGCATAATCAACACAGAACATGTGAGATCTCTGACCTGACACAATTCAGAGATGTAAAGGCATCTTTGCAACAAGCATCTCTCCCTCTCACCCCCCTCTCTTTCGCTCTCTTTTTCACAGTCTCTGTTGCTCTCCCTGTCTCTCTCTCCCTTCCTTTCTCTCATTTCCTCCTCATTTCTCACCCTCTCATTTCCCCCTCTCACCCTCATGCTCTCTCCCTCTCACCCCCTCTCTCCTTCTTTTTTTCCCAGTCTCTGTTGCTCTCCCTGTCTCTCTCTCACTCTCCCTCTCTCTTTCTTTCACCTCTATCTCTTTCTCTCATTTCCCCCTCATTTCTCACCCCCCTGCTGCCTGCTGGGTAAAAACGTCATTTGAGGCAGCAGCATTACTGTACCTGTATCAGACAGCCAGGCAGTCTCTTCCCTCTCTCCCTCTACTCTCTTCCTCTCTTCCTCCTGCAGGCTAGGTATGGCTTGGCGCTAGCTGCTCTCCTTTTCAAAGCTAATTTCCAATGCCTTTCATGCCTGCTGCTGAAACCCTTTGATGTTTCTCTTACTGATGCAGCACTGACCACACTCTGCAATATGTTAATGCTCTGATTGATTTAGGAAGAGTTTAATTAACACGCTAAAATGTTAGGATATCTTTCTCAACTGCAGTGTTCTCATAGCATTGTGTTCTGTGGAGTACAACAGAATAAAACTTCAGAACTTTGGGCTCAAAGAATGATGTGAAATTATATTCAAGGAGCTCCATGGTGGAATTCTTATTAGAATTCTTGTGTAGTATCATCCAACTTCGTTCTGCGAGCCAAGCAGAT